>NW_020173691.1:4108621-4108850 GCF_003031525.2 Neophocaena asiaeorientalis asiaeorientalis
CTATCATTTCCTTCATTTCTTTTTCATTTATTTCTGATCTGATCTTTATGATTTCTTTCCTTCTGCTAAATTTTGGGTTTTTGGTTCATCTTTCTCTAATTGCTTTAGGTACAACATTAGGTTTGTTATATAAGATGTTTCTTGTTTCTTAAGGTAGGATTGTATTGCTATAAACTTCCCTCTTAAAACTGCTTTTGCTGCATGCCATAGGTTTTGGGTTGTCGTGTCT
>NW_020173691.1:4109125-4109518 GCF_003031525.2 Neophocaena asiaeorientalis asiaeorientalis
TTCTGCCTCAGTTATTCTGCTATTGATCCCATCTCGAGTATTTTTAATTTCATTTATTGTGTTGTTCATCGTTGCTTGTTTCATCTTTAGTTCTTCTGGGTCCTTCTTAAATGTTTCTTGCGTTTCGTCTATTCTATTTCCAAGATTTTGAATCATCTTTACTATCATTATTCTGAATTCTTTTTCAGGTAGACTGCCTATTTCCTCTTCATTTGTTAGGTTTGCTGGGTTTTTATCTTGCTCCTTCATCTGCTGTGTGTTTTTCTGTCTTCTCATTTTGCTTATCTTACTGTGCTTGGGGTCTACTTTTTGCAGGCTGCAGGTTCGTAGTTCCCGTTGTTTTTGGTGTCTGTCCCCAGTGGCTAAATTTGGTTCAGTGGGTTGTGTAGACTT
>NW_020173691.1:4109602-4196628 GCF_003031525.2 Neophocaena asiaeorientalis asiaeorientalis
TGTGGACCAGTGTCCTGAAGTTGGCTCTCCCACCTCAGAGGCACAGCACTGACTCCTGGCTGGAGCACCAAGAGCCTTTCATCCACACGGCTCAGAATAAAAGGGAGAAAAATAAGTAAGAAAGAAAGAAAGATAGAAAGAAAGAAGGTAAAATAAAGTTATTAAAATAAAAAATAATTATTAAGAAAAAAAATTTTTTTTAAGAAAAACAAAAGAACAAAACAGATGGGTAGAACCCTAGGTCAAATGGTGGAAGCAAAGCTATACAGACAAAATCTCACACAGAAGCATACACATACACACTCACAGAAAGAGGAAAAGAGGAAAATTTTTTATAAATCTTGCTCTCAAAGTCCACCTCCTCAATTTGGGATGACTCGTTGTCTATTCATGTATTCCACAGATGCAGGTACATCACGTTGATTGTGGAGCTTTAATCCGCTGCTTCTGAGGCTGCTGGGAGGGATTTCCCTTCTCTTCTTTGTTCTCACAGCTCCCGGGGCTCAGCTTTCGATTTGGCCCCGCCTCTGTGTGTAGGTCACCTGAGGTTGTCTGTTCTTCGCTCAGACAGGACGGGGTTAAAGGAGCCGCTGATTCGGGGGCTCTGGCTCACTCAGGCCGGGGGGGGGGGGAGGGGCACGGAGTGCAGGGCGAGCCTGCGGCAGCAGAGGCTTGCATGACATTGCACCAGCCTGAGGTGTGCCGTGCATTCTTCCCGGGGAAGTTGTCCCTGGATCCCGGGACCCTGGCAGTGGCGGGCTGCACAGGCTCCCCAGAAGGGGGGTGTGAATAGTGACCTGTGCTCGCACAAAGGCTTCTTGGTGACGGCAGCAGCAGCCTTAGCATCTCATGCCCGTCTCTGGGGTCCGCGCTTTTAGCCGTGGCTAGCGCCCATCTCTGGAGCTCCTTTAAGCAGCGTTCTTAATCTCTTCTCCTCGTGCACCAGGAAAGAAAGAGGGAAGAAAAAGTCTCTTGCCTCTTCAACAGCTCCAGACTTTTCCCCGAACTCCCTCCCGGCTAGCCATGTTGCACTAACCCCCTGCAGGCTGTGTTCATGCTGCCAACCCCAGCCCTCTCCCTGTGCTCCGACTGAAGCCCGAGCCTCAGCTTCCTGCCCCGCCTGCCCCAGCAGGTGAGCAGACAAGCCTCTTAGGCTGGTGTCAGTCTGCACTGATCCTCTGTGTGGGACTCTCTACACTTTGTCCTCCGCACCCCTGTTGTTGTGCTCTCCTCCGCGTCTCCGAAGCTTTCCCCCTCCACCACCCACAGTCTCTGACCACGATGGGGCTTCCTAGTGTGTGGAAACCTTTCCTCCTTCACAGCTCCCTCCCACTGCTGCAGGTCCCGTCCCTATCCTTTTGTCTCTGTTTATTCTTTTTTCTTTTACCCTATCCAGGTACGTGGGGAATTTCTTGCCTTTTGATAGGTCTGAGGTCTTCTGCCAGTGATCAGTAGGTGTTCTGTAGGAGTTGTTCCACGTGTAGATGTATTTCTGGTGTATCTGTGGGGGGGAAGGTGATCTCTGCATCTTACTCTTCTGCCATCTTTCCCTCGTCCTCTTGAATTGTTTTCAGTCTGTTTTTTTAATAAAACATCCTGCAATGAATATCTTTGTTCATATATATTTTTATGGTTTTGCTACTGTATATGAGGAAGATTACAGAACATGATTTCTGGATTAATAGATAAACATATATTTATTTACTTATTTACTTCTAATTTTGCTAGATATGCCATATTGTCTTCCACAGGGAATGTATCTTTTAACATTTATCCCAGCAATATATGAAAGTTCCTGTTTCCCCACAGCCTCACAGAGTATGTTGTCATACTTTTATATTTTGTTCCCAATCATCTGGTGAGAAATGGTAGCACAGGGTAGTTTTAATATGCATTCTTCTTATTATGAATGAAATTAGTCATCTTTTCCTATTATTAAGAACCATTTGTACATCTTTTTTTCTTCTCTGAACTGTTTGCTAGCTAATTTGTTCCATAGGGGAGTGAGATTTTGTTTCTTTTCTATTTTCAAAAATTCTTTATATATTAGGAATATAAACTCTCTAACTGTGATATAATTTTAAATATTTTGCTCATTTTCTCATTTTATTTTGTGAAGGACCATTCTGTATACAAAAAATTGTAATTAAATATATATACTTTATTCTTATTGCTTCTAGATTTTGACTCATCATTAGGACTGTTTATTACTGCTCCAAAGTTATAAAGGAGTTCACCTATCATTATTTTTTAAATCTTGGTTTTATTTTTACACATACATCTCTTTTTCATTTTGAATTTATTCTTTTGTATGGTATAAAAAGTGAATCTGACTTCTGGTTTTTAGCTCTGATATCTAAAGAGATCAGAAGTCATCACTCTCGTTCTTACTACAAGAAAATCTGCACAAACTGAAGATCAGTGACATTTTTTAGACCCATGAGAGAACTGAGGTTGCTGGGCAAATAACCACCCTGAAATATGTAGAGACAGGAGACTCTAAACAGTCACAGCTGAGTTCTGCTTGTTTGGAAGCCACTGGAGCCATAAACTGGTAGGAACTCTTAAATAGTAATTTTGGTGAATTGTCAAATTCCTCACTGCTGTGGGCTATACCTCCAGGAACCCATACCAGGTTCTGATGTTAAGGTTCTGAGAAAGATCCTCTTATAGCTCTTACAGAACAATGGGAAGAATAACCATTATAAAATATTCCCAGAGAGCTCTTTATAAGAAAGGGTTACTCTTCAGAGGACAAGATTTTTCTAGAACGTTGCCTAGTTGAAAGGCATTCTTCCTATTCAAACTGTTTCTAGGTTTCTTGTCTCTCACCTAGAAAGAGAAAGACAAATCTGTACCATTGGAGAAATATTTGTGAAGACTGATGTCTCTGTCTGCAGATGCAGGTCCACTTAAAAATTAAGACAGTCATAAGACTATAAAATGCTTTCTCATTCACATATCTTACCACCCTCCACCAACAAAGCTGCAGTAAACTCCAGTGGATTACAGCTGAAACAGCTGCATCATGCAGATTCTCTTTGATGAGCACTTTTTAGGGAAACCCAAAGTCATCAGAGAAAACTCTAAGAACACCAGAGTAATTTGAAGCCTTGGGACGCTCCAGTAAAAATTAAATATAGCACAATTCCTAAGCAGATTAACATACATCCTCACACTAAAGGCCTGTTAACATCAGTCCCTATTCTTGGTATAATATATCCAGTTTTCAAAAAAATAATAATAATCATGCCCAAAGATAAGGAAAAAAGTCTGAAGGGAAAACATACATCAGAACCATACTTAGGAATGGATTAAAATAACTGTGATTAATATGTTAAAACATCTAACAGAAAAAGTACACATCATTCAAGAACAGATGAGCAATGTAAGCAGAAATGTGGAAACTCAAAGAATTAAAAGGAAATGCAAGACGTCAGAAACATTTTAACAGAAAGAATGCCTTTATGGGCTCATATATGAACTACACATAATCAAAGAAGAATCAGTGACCTTAAAGACAGGTCAGTAGAGACTTTTTCAATCTGAAAAACAAAGAAAAAAAAAAAAGTAAAACAGAAGGCACATCACCTCTGTGGTTTCCCCCCCTCCAGACCACATAACCTCAGTCTTAACATTAGTAAAACATCAAATAAATCCCAACTGAGGGATAATCTCCAAATATTTGATCAGTACTTCTCAAAACTGTCAAGGTCATCAAAAATAAGGGAAGTCTCAGAAACTCTAGAAGCCTAAGGATATGTCAACTAAATGTAATGTAGCATCCTGGCTGGGATCCTGAAACAGGGGGAAAAAAAAGGACATTAGGAAAAAAACAAAGGAAAGCTGAATAAATTATGTACTTTAGTTAATGTATTAAAATAGGTTCATTGTAACAAGTATACAATATAAGACATTAATAATAAGGGGAACAGGGTGTGAGGTACATGGGAATCCCCTGTACTATCTTTGCAATTCTTCTGTAAATTGAAATCTATTATAAAATTTTAAAAGTCCATTTAAAAATACAAACAAAAATTATAAAGGGATCTTAGTATTTTAAGTAAATTGAGCTTTTAAAAATAAAATGTAGGGAGATTGTTTCAAGATGACAGAGTAGAAGGACGTGCACTCACTCCCTCTTGTGAGAGCACCGGAATCACAACTCACTGCTGAACAGTCATCAACAGGAAGACACTAGAACTCACCAAAAAAATACCCTGCATACAAAGACAAAGGAGAAGCCACAATGAGATGGTAGGAGGGGTGCAATCACAATAAAAACAAATCCCATAACTGCTGGGTGGGTGACTCACAGACTGGAGAACACTTACACCACAGAAGTCCACCCACTGGAGTGAAGGTTCTGAGCCCTACATCAGGCTTCCCAACCTGGGGGTCCAGCAACGGGAGGAGGATTTCCTAGAGAATCAGACTTTGAAAGCTAGTGGGATTTGATTGCAGGACTTCGGCAGGACTGGAGGAAACAGAGACTCCACTCTTGGAAAGCACACACAAAGTAGTGTGTGCACTGGAATGCAGGAGAAGGAGGAGTGACCCCAAAGGAGACTGAACCAAACCTACCTGCTAGTGTTGGAGGGTCCCCTGCAGACGTGGAGGGGTGGCTTTGGCTCAACGTGAGGACAAGGACACTGGCAGCAGAAGTTCTGGGAAGTACTCCTTGGCGTGAACCCTCCCAAAGTCTGCCATTAGCCCCACCAAAGAGCCAGGTAGGCTCCAGTGTTGGGTCGCCACAGGCCAAACAACCAACAGGGAGGGAACCCAGTCGCACCCATCAGCAGACAAGGGGATTAAAGTTTTACTGACCTCTGCCCACCAGAGAAACACCCAGCTCTACCCACCACCAGTCCCTCCCATCAGGAAGCTTGCAGAAGGCCTCTTACATAGCCTCATCCACCAGAGGGCAGACAGCAGAGGCAAGAAGAACTACAGTCCTGCATCCTGTGGAACAAAAACCACATTCACAGAAAGATAGACAAGATGAAAAGTCAGAGGGCTATGTGCCAGATGAAGGAACAAGGTAAAACCCTAGAAAAACAACTAAATGAAGTGGAGATAGGAAACCTTCCAGAAAAAGAATTCAGAATAATGATAGTGAAGATGATCCAGGACCTTGGAAAAAGAATGGAGGCAAAGATCAAGAAGATGCAAGAAATGTTTAACAAAGACCTAGAAGAATTAAAGAACAAACAAACAGAGATGAACAACAAAATAACTGAAATGAAAAATACACTAGAAGGAATCAGGAGAATAACTGAGGCAGAAGAACGGATAAGTGACCTGGAAGACAGAATGGTGGAATTCACTGCCGCAGAACAGAATAAAGAAAAAAGAATGATAAGAAATGAAGACAGCCTAATAGACCTCTGGGACAACATTAAATGCACCAACATTTGCATTATAGGGGTCCCAGAAGGAGAAGAGAGAGAGAAATGACCCAAGAAAATATTTGAAGTGATTATAGTTGAAAACTTCCCTAACATAGGAAAGGAAATAGCCACCCAAGTCCAGGGAGTGCAGAGAGTCCCAGGCAGGATAAACCCAAGAAGAAACATGCTGAGACACACAGTAATCAAACTGACAAAAATTAAAGAAAAATTATTGAAAGCAACAAGAGAATAATGAAAAGTAACATACAAGGGAACTCCCAAGAGATTAACAGCTGATTTCTCAGCAGAAACTCTCCAAGCCAGAAGAGACTGGCATGATATATTTAAAGTAATGAAAGGGAAGAAACTACAACCAAGATTACTCTACTTGGAAAGATCTCATTCAGATTCGACAGAGAAATCAAAAACTTTACAGACAAGCAAAAGCTAAGAGAATTCAGCACCACCAAACCAGCTCTACAACAAGCTAAAGGAACTTCTCTAAGTGGGAAATACAAGAGAAGAAAAGGACCTACAAAAACAAACCCATAACAATTAAGAAAATGGTCATAGGGGGCTTCCCTGGTGGCGCAGTGGTTGAGAGTCCGCCTGCCGATGCAGGGGACGCGGGTTCATGCCCCGGTCCAGGAGGATCCCGCATGCCGCGGAGTGGCTGGGCCTGTGAGCCATGGCCACTGAGCCTGCACGTCCGGAGCCTGTGCTCCACGGCGGGAGAGGCCACAGCAGTGAGAGGACCGCGTACCACAAAAAAAAAAGAAAATGGTCATAGGATCATACATATCAATAATTACCTTAAATGTGAATGGATTAAATGCTCCAACCAAAAGACACAGGCTCGCTGAATGGATACAAAAACAAGACCCATATATATGCTGTCTACAAGAGACCCACTTCAGACCTAGGGACACATACAGACTGAAAGTGAGGGGATGGAAAAAGATATTCCATGCAAATGGAAATCAAAAGAAAGCTGAGTAGCAATTCTCATATCAGACAAAATAGACTTTAAAATAAAGAATGTTAACAAGAGACAAGGAAGGACACTACATAATGATCAAGGGACCAATCCAAGAAGATGTAACAATTATAAATATATATGCAACCAGCATAGGAGGACCTCAATACACAAGGCAACTGCTAACAGCTATAAAAGAGGAAATCAACAGTAACACAATAATAGTGGGGGACTTTAACACCTCACTTACACCCGTGGACAGATCATCCAGACAGAAAATTAATAAGGAAGCACAAGGTTTAAATGACACAATAGACCACATAGATTTAATTGATATTTACAGGACATTCCATCCCAAAACAGCAGGTTACACTTTGTTCTCCAGTGCACATGGAACATTCTCCAGGATAGATCACATCTTGGGTCACAAATCAAGCTTCAGTAAATTTAAGAAGATTGAAATCATATCAAGCATCTTTCCTGACCACAATGCTATGAGATTAGAAATCAATTACAGGGAAAAAAACGTAAAAAACATAAACACATGGAGGCTAAACAATATGTTACTAAATAATCAAGAGATCACTGAAGAAATAAAAGAGGAAATCAAAAAATACCTAGAGACAAATTACAATGAAAACATGATGATCCAACACCTATGAGCTGTAGCAAAAGTATTTCTAAGAGGGAAGTTTATAGCAATACATGCCTACCTCAAGAAATAAGAAAAATCTCAAATAATCAATCTAACCTTACACCTAAAGAAACTAGAGAAAGAAGCACAAATAAAGCCCAAAGTTAGCAGGAGGAAAGAAATCATAAAGATCAGAGCAGAAATAAATGAAATAGAAACAAAAGAATAGCAAAAATAAATAAAACTGAAAGCTTGTTCTTTGAGAAGATAAACAATATTGATAAACCATTAGCTAGACTCATCAAGAAAAACAGGGAGAGGACTCAAATCAATAAAATTAGAAATGAAAAAGAAGAAGTTAGAACAGACACTGGAGAAATGCAAAGCATCCTAAGAGACTACTACAAGCAACGCTATGCCAATAAAATGGACAAGTGGGAAGAAATGGAAAAATTCTTAGAAAGGTATATCCTTCCTAGACTGAACCAGGAAGAAATAGAAAATATGAAGAGACTAATCACAAGCACTGAAATTGAAACTGTGATTAAAAATCTTCCAGTGAACAAAAGTCCAGGACCAGATGGCTTCACAGGTGAATTCTATCAAACATTTAGAGAAAAGCTAACACCCATCCTTCTCAAACTCTTCCAAAATATAGCAGAGGGAGGAACACTCCCAAACTCATTCTATGAGGCCACCATCACCCTGATTCCAAAACCAGACAAAGATACTACAAAAACAAAAAATTACAGACCAATATCACTCTTGAATATAGATGCAAAAATCCTCAACAAAATACTAGCCAACAGAATCCAACAACACATTAAAAGGATACTACAACATGATTAAGTGGGATTTATCCCAGGGATGCAAGGATTCATCAATATATGCAAATCAATCAATGTGATACAACATATTAACAAATTGAAGAATAAAAACCACATGATCATCTCAATAGATGCAGAAAAAGCTTTTGACAAAATTCAACACCCATTGAGAAAAACTCTCCAGAAAGTGGGCATAGAGGGAACTAACTCAACATACTAAAGGCCATATATGAGAAACCCACAGCAAACCTCATTCTCAGTGGTGAAGAACTGAAAGCATTTCGTCTAAGATCAGGAACAAGACAAGGATGACCACTCTCGCCACTATTATTCAACATAGTTTTGGAAGTCCTAGCCACGGCAATCAGAGAAGAAAAAGAAATAAAAGGAATACAAATTGGGAAGGAAGAAGTAAAGCTCTCACTCTTTGCAGATGACATGATACTATATGTAGAGAATCCTAAAGATGCCACCAGAAAACTTCAAGAGCTAATCAATGAATTTGGTAAAGTTGCAGGATACAAAATTAATGCACAGAAATCTCTTGCATTCCTATATGCTAATGATGAGAAATCTGAAGGAGAAATTATGGAACTACTCCCATTTACTCTTTCAACAAAAAGACTAAAATACCTAGGAATAAACCTACCTATGGAAACAAAAGACCTGTATGCAGAAAAGTATAAGTCACTGATGAAAGAAATTAAAGTTGATACCAGCAGATAGAGAGATATACCATGTTCTTGGATTGGAAGAATCATCATTGTGAAAGTGACTATCCAAAGCAATCTACAGATACAATGCAATCCCTATCAAATTATCAGTAGCATTTTTTATGGAACTAGAACAAAAAATCTTAAAATTTGTATGGAGACACAAGAGACCCCGAATAGCCAAAACAGTCTTGAGGGAAAAAAATGGAGCTGGAGGAATCAGACTCCCTGACTTCAGGCTATACTACAAAGCTACAGTAATCACGACAATATGGTACTGGCACAAAAACAAATATATAGATCAATGGAACAGGATAGAAAACCCAGAGATAAACCCACACACCTATGGTCAACTAATCTGTGACAAAAGAGGCAAGGATATACAATGGAGAAAAGACAGTTTCTTCAATAAGTGGTGCTGGGAAAACTGGACAGCTACATGTAAAAGAATGAAATTAGAACACTCCCTAACACCATACACAAGAATAAGCTCAAAATGGATTAGAGACCTAAGTGTAAGACTGGAGACTATGAAACTCTTAGAGGAAAACATAGGAAGAACACTCTTTGACATTAATCACAGCAAGATCCTTTTTGACCCACCTCCTAGAGAAATGGAAATAAAAACAAAAATAAACAAATGGGACCTAATGAAACTTAAAAACTTTTGCACAGCACAGGAAAGTGTAAACAAGACCAAAAGACAACCCTCAGAATGGGAGAAAATATTTGCAAATGAATCAATGGAGAAAGGATTAATCTCCAAAATATATAAACAGCTCATGCACCTCAATATTAAAAAAACAAGCAACCCAATCAAAACATGGGCAGAAGACCTAAATAGACATTTCTGGAAAGAAGACATACAGGTGGCCAAGAAATGCATGAAAACCTGCTCAACGTCACTAATTAATAGAGAAATGCAAACCAAAACTACAATGAGGTATCACCTCACACCAGTTAGAATGGGCATCATCAGAAAATCTACAAACAACAAATGCTGGAGAGGGTGTGGAGGAAAGGGAACCCTCTTGCACTGTTGGTGGGATTGTAATTTGATACAGCCACTATGGAGAACAGTATGGAGATTCCTTAAAAAAACTAAAAATAGAATTACCATATGACCCAGCAATCCCACTACTGGGCATATACCCAGAGAAAACCATAATTCAAAAAGACAGATTCACCCCAATGTTCATTGCAGAACTATTTACAATAGCCAAGTCATGGAAGCAACCTAAATGCCCATCGACAGACGAATGGTTAAAGATGTGGTACATGTATACAATGGAATATTAGCCATAAAAAGGAATGAAATTGGGTCATTTGTAGAGATGTGGATGGATCTAGAGACTGTCATACAGAGTGAAGTAAGTCAGAAAGAGAAAAACAAATATTGTATATTAACGCATATATGTAGAACCTAGAAAAATGGTATAGATGAACCGGTTTGCAGGGCAGAAATTGAGACACAGGTGTAGAGAACAAAGGTATGGACACCGACGGGGGAAAGTGGCGGGGTTTGATGGTGGTGGTGGGATGAATCTGGAGATTAGGATTGACATATATACACTAATATGTATAAAGTGGATAACTAATAAGAACCTGTTGTATAAAAAAATAAATAAAATTTAAAAATTCAAAAAAAAAAAAAGTAAATACATTTATATTATACTAATCCATTAGGAGTTATATACGCAGGTCATTTTGGTGTTCTCAGTGGATCTAGATTACAATAACATAACCATTTTTATAATATATAATTGGACCTTTTTTACATGAATGAATGTTTATGTTAAACTCACTATATATTTTGCATTGATATATATAGGAATATTTGAATGTTTTTTAACATAAGTGAGTATGGAATTTTGTCAATGCCTTTTCTCCATTTAATGATATGATCTTTATATCTATTAATATAACAGATTACATTAATGGATTTCCTTATTTCAAATCATCCCTGCTTTCTTGAAGTGAATACTTCTTGAATATAATATGTTATTTTTGATGTGCTACTTGTTACTCTTTGCTAATATTTTATTTAAGATTTTTGCATTGATATTCACACATGAGGTTGGTTTGTAGTTTTCTTTTTCAGTGCAGTCTTTGACATGTTTTTGGAATCAATGTTCTATTTATTTTATAAAATAAATTTAGAAGTATTTTTTCCTTTTTCTCTATCCTCTGGAATAGTTTTAAGTAGAATTGAAATTTTCTGTTCTTTAAAGCTTAGATGAAATTTCCCTGTGTAACCTTCTGGGGCTTGTGCTTCTTTACTCCTTCTCGTTCATCTCTCGTAATTGTATGAGATTATTTAAAGTTTCTGCCTCAACTGAGGACTATTTTGGCAAGTTGTAATTTTCAGAACAAAAAATTCATTTCATCTAGCAGTGAATTTCTGTCCTCACCTAAGCTGGAAGCTCTTGGGGGTGTATTCCAACAGCAGTTTTATGACATCAATTTGGTGTCCAGTGAGTCAGTTCAATACTAGCAATAATAGTATATTATGTATAACTACCTAGAATTAAACCCCACAGGTTAAGGAGCTCAGTCTCATAATACTGTCCCCATTTGAGATTCCAGGAACAAGTCCCAGGTCCTCAGTCTACTTATAATTCTGACCAACTGTCTTTACTACAAGTTCAGGGGATCCCATGACCCCTCTTCAGGTTTGGTATTTTTCTAGAACCACTCACAGAATTCACTGAAAGCCCTATACTTACAGTTATAGTTTTATTATAAAGAATGCAGCCAAATGGAAGCTGGAGCTGGGTGCACAGCTTCCCTGCCCTCGCCAGGCATGCCACCCTCCCAGCACACTGATGTGCCCACACCCCAAAAGCTCTGAGAGCCTCTTTGTTTTCAGAGTGTTTATCTGGACATTCCTTACTAAAGCTTGCTTGATTAAATCACTGGCCCCTTTCCTTTCGCCAGAAGTCAGGGAGGGAGGTTGAAAGGTCTGGCCTTCTAATCAGGTGCTTGGGTATCATTTCTAGACAGCCAGCCCCTCCCTAGAAACTAAGAGCCCACCCCGTGCATCACCTAGTCTGTGTAAACTCAGGTATGGTAAAGTGGGGCTCATTATGAATAACAAAAGACACCCTTATCTCTCAGGAAATTCTGTGGGTTTTAGGAGCTCTGGTGCCAAGAATGTGGGGCAAAGACCAAATACATTTTTAAAATTATTATACTACTGGGAGAATACTGTATATTTCTTTAGTGCCTAGCTAGTGTTCTGCCTAGCGCCAGTAGTAGGTTTACAATCATTATATATTAAATTAGTGAACACAAGAGAGAATAAGCTGTATTCGTGCCAGTTAGTAAGGCTGTGCTTTATTTCGGGAAGGAAACTTGAACTTGCCTTTGCACGTGTTATTTGGTAGTGCTAATTCAGTAAATTCCCTCCAGGACCTCCCCAAAGTGCAGGTTATTCCAAAGCCCTGCAGTCCACAGACCTGAAGTCTTGATTTAAGAAACGCCAATGTGATCTTTTGATCAAAGCTTTCATTGTAACGTATCAAGTCTATAGTTACATGAAAGCAGGAATCTTGCGCTGACTAAAGTAGGAGACCATCTGGAATAAGGTCCAAACATCAGTTTTCTTCATTGCTTTTTTAATGGCACAGGTACATTTTGAGAGCTCTTAATTGCATTTTCCCTAAAGGTTGTAAAATCTAGATACAAATGTGTGTGTGTGTGTGTGTGTGTGTGTGTAATCTCACATTTTCTAATGGGAAAAGTTCTAGTGCTCAGATGGAACCACTTGAGAACAGGAACCAATTCAATTTGACAGTCATACCTGATACTCCGTTAATCCTCAACATTTTAATCATCTGGATTTTGTAATTCTGTTGTGTTTTGTAGGAAAAGCAACTGTGTTATGTGAGAGATGAAACTTTGCAGTTTTCTCATGTTTTGTTTTTTCAAATCTGTCGTGGAGAATTTTTCCATCTGGATGACTAATGCAGAGGGATTTTTCTCTTCCATTGCTATCATCCTGTATGTGAATTATTAATATATGTTTTTATTTATAATTCATTACCTTTAAAATAGCGTCATGGATGAGCAAAGACCCAGCTGCACTGGGGCTCATCAGATGTCCCTAACTGTTTTTCAAAGTTTGAGCATATTCCCAAACTTGTTTCCATGAATATTCTCCCGTTATTTACAATCCCTTGTGTGTTTAAGGGAAATGTAAGCCTTATGTTTCTTTTTCATTTATACTTAACTCATCAAAATTGTTTAGTAAAACAATTTAAATGTCCAAAATTTTTATTACTGATTTTCTTAGAAACAGAAAGTCCTATTTTGCCAATAGTAGAAGAGAAAAACACCTATATATAAGCCCAAGGACTAATGTTTGGTTCAAAACTTGAAACCAGCGAAGTTTTGATTGGGTTCTGAACTTGGCAAAGCCTGCCCTAAATCACTTGTAGGAAATCTTCATCTGTTAACTACAAATAAGCAGTTTCTTGTGTGAACTAGTAATTTCAAGCCTTGATGCCCAGTTTGCTTGTGCTTGTATCTAGCTGTGAGCCAAACTATAGTATTTCAGAAAACAAGAATTAGAGGTACAAACCATGGAATGAGTTTATCAGCTAACCTGGGATGAAAAAGATGTAAGTTCTAGTTTGTAAAGAAACAGTAAGAGGGCTTCCCTGGAAGCGCAGTGGTAAAGAATCTGCCTGCCAATGCAGGGGACACGGGTTCAAGCCCTGGTCCGGGAAGATCCCACATGCCGCAGAGCAGCTAAGCCCGTGCGCCACAACTACTGAAGCCCGCATGCCACTGCTGAAGCCCTTGTGCCTAGAGCCCGTGCCCCACAGCAGGAGAAGCCACCGCAGTGAGAAACTCGCGCACCGCAACAAAGAGTAGCCCCCGGGCTTCCCTGGTGGCGCAGTGGTTAAGAATCTGCCTGCCAATGCAGGGGACACAGGTTCGAGCCCTGGTCTGGGAAGATCCCACATGCCGGGGAGCAACTAGGCCCATGAGGCACAACTACTAAGCCTGTGCATCTGGAGCCTGTGCTCCGCAACAAGAGAGGTGGCGATAGTGAGAGGCCCGCACACCGCGATGAAGAGTGGCCCCTGCTTGCCTCAACTAGAGAAAGCCCTCGCACAGAAATGAAGACCCAACACAGCCAAAAAAATAAATAAATAAATAATAAAATAAAATAAAAAAAGAGTAGCCCCCGCTCTCTGCAACTAGAGAAAGCCCATGCACAGCAACGAAGACACAATGCAGCCAAAATAAATAAATAAATAAAATTTAATAAAAAGAAGGAACTGAAATTTTCTGTGTCTTTATAGAGTTTTCCATGCTAATTAAAAGAATAGGAGTTATAAATATTTCATTTACTTAAAAGTTCAAAATGCTTTTCAAATCTTTTAGCAGCTTTTATCAATGCAATCAGTAGAGTAACTCAGTTAATGTAGTTTAGTCATTAAAGTAAGCCAATTAAGCCTTCAGTTTGGCAAGAATAGTACAGATCAAATTATTTAGTATATTGGGGAGGAAAATAGAGACTGACCCTGAGCTTGGGAGGATGGTGGGGAATTTGATACATTTTATGAAACACTGTCCATCTACCATTTAGTTTCTTCAAAACAGTGAAATTGATTTTGACTTATCAAATAAGGTACTTAAACAAATAGAGGTCTATTCTTTCTTTCATAACTTTTGAGGTTTGGGTTTTGGGTAAGGCTAGGAGTTATGACATCATAGAAAAAAAGTTGTATATCTGATTACTCATCTGTTTAGCCACTCTGCACTGATTTTCACATGTGTAAGTAGGAAAAAACATCACCTTTGCGAGGTTGCTGTGTAAAGAGTCTAATGTAATACCTGAAAATTGACAGGCACTCAGTAAATGCAAGTTCTCTGACAGCACAAGAGCTCCCAGCGACCAATGGTGTTTAAGCCTCAGTGAGCTCATTACCTGGTGGAAGTATTGTAAAGTTAGCCTCAGCATCCAGGTACCTGGACTTGATGATCTCAAGGCTCCTTCCAACACCAATCTATTTCTTTTCTTTTTTAAAAAAATTATTTATTTATTTATGTTGGATTGCATTGGGTCTTCATTGCCGTGCATGGGCTTTTCTCTAGTTGTGTCGAGCAGGGGCTACTCTTCGCTGCGGTGTGTGGTCTTCTCATTGCGGTGGCTTCTCTTGTTGCAGAGCACAGGCTGTAGGCGGTCGGGCTTCAGTATCTGTGGCACGCGGGCTCACTAGTTGTGGCTTGCGGGGGCTCTAGAGTGGAGGCTTGGTAGTTGTAGCGCTCGGGCTTAGTTGCTCTGCAGCATGTGGGATCTTCCCGGACCAGGGAATCGAACCCATGTCCCCTGCATGGGCAGGTAGATTCTTAATCACTGTGCCACCAGGGAAGTCCCCCAATCTATTTCTTTCTGCTTCCTTTTCACCGAAGGATGCATCCATAGCTGCTTTTCAAGTACATGTGCCCTAGACTAACATAGCATCATTTTGACTATGATCTATAATCTCATAACTACTAAAGTCAATTGAGAAACTCCATTTGCCGGTTTGACAGAAGTTAATACTCTAAAGTCCCTATTTTTTTTTTTTTTTTTTTTTTTTACGCGCCACCAGGGAAGCCCTAAAGTCCCTATTTTAACAAGACCTGAAAAGAATGCAGAAGGAGGCTTAGGGGAAGTGTGTTCCTCTCTAAAAAGCACATTTTGAGTACTCCAGTGCTGGTAGAAGAGGATTGTACTTCAGTGAGAAACTTTTGTTTGTTTTTTTGGCTAGGATTTTTTAAAGCATGAGTTCATTATGAAGAAAACAGGACAATTTTCTTTATAAAGCCATAGAAATAGAACAGACCCTCAGAGGAACCGATATGAGTGTGTCCATTTTGCATACATCTGGCTGTCTTACCTCACACCCCCAGAACAGATTTCGCAAGTCAGTCAGTCAGTCAGTCTTTTTGACCGCTGTACTCTTGCTAAGCCTCAGAGTGCTTTACAATGAACACTCATTCCATCAATTTACTACAAGTCTGTGGGTGCTCACAAGTGGACTTGTGTTTTTAATCTACGCCATTCTTTCACTCCTGATCTATTCTAAGTCACATATGTATCAACCTCATCTGCAGCGTTATTAGAAAACCAAAATTAAGTCACTTTCTTTATTATAAAAATTCTCAAAAGAGAAATTCTGTGAAGAAATTCATTTTTGATAATTGGCCTAGTTTACTCAAATTGGCTGCCATAACTATCAGTAGTATACACCATGAAGACACTAACCTGATCAGAGAAATCCTGGATCAGCCTTGGCAGATATCCACTTACTAATAAAAAATGTACATGTACTTTCTTGTGCGTATTAAAAGGAGAATTTCTTTGTTGTTATACTTGTTACATGAGATACAAATCAATGTGGTACTAATTTATTGTGTTGATTGTTTTCGACCAGTGGTTAAAAATGTTTCATGAAAAAGACCCTCTAACTGTTAAACATGAAAAATATGGAGAAACCATGAAGGGAAAAACAGAAAATTTTAACTCCTTGAAAACATAAAACTCAGTACCTCAAAAAGACCGATATCACAGTTTAAAGACAAAAAGCACTGAAATAGACGTTTATAATGTTTAATTAAGAACTAGAAACTTGATAAATAAATCTCACTTACCAATCAATAAGATAAAACTTAATACCCCAAAGAAAAATGGGCAAAAATTGTGAGTGGAAGATTCATAAAACAGTGACAGAAAAGGACTATAATGTGATTTAAAACGTTCAGCTTCTTTAATAAAAGAATTTTCAATTGAATGAACATGAGATTCATTTTTTTACATGTCCAATGAATAAATTAAAAAAAAAAATATGATAGTACCCATGTTGGTAAGTGTGTGGATAACCAGAGACTGCCATGCCCTGCTGTAAGGAGGGATGCCTTACAACTGTTGAGAGCCACTGGGGACTGTTTGTCAAGAAGCTTTAAAAGTTCAGTCCTTTTGCCTCAGTACTTCAAAATCTAAATGTCTCCTTAGAAATAATATGAGATAACATTGTTCACAACAATACTATTTATAATGAAAAACTGGAAACTGTACAAGTGCCCAATAGTAAAGAAATTCTTCAATATAGCACACCCATCTAATAAAATATCATAGAAGTATTTAAAGTGAGGTTTTTGATACATGCACTCCAATGTTCATTGCAGCACTATTTACAACAGCCAGGACATGGAAACAACCTAAGTGTACATCAACAGAAGAATGGATAAAGAACATGTGGTACATATATACAATGGAATACTACTCAGCCATAAAAGAACAAAATAATGCCATTTGCGGTGACATGGATAAACTTAGAGATTGTCGTACTGAGTGAAGTCAGACAAAGACAAATATCCTATGATATTGCTTATATGTGGAATCTAAAAAAAATGGTACAAATGAACTCATTTACAAAACAGAAATAGGGTCACAGATGTAGAAAACAAACTTATGGTTACCAGGGGGTAAGTGGGGGGAGGGATAAATAGGGAGATTAGGATCGACATATACACACTACTATATATAAAATAGATAACTAATAAGGACCCACTGTATAGCACAGGGAACTCTACTCAATATTCTGTAATGGCCTCTATGGGAAAAGAATCTAAAAAAGAGAGGATATATGTATATGTATTACTGATTCACTTTGCTGTACGCTTGAAACTAACATAGCATTGTAAATCAACTATACTCCAATAAAAATTTAAAAAAATAAAGTGAGGTTTTTGACACTTTTTAGCTACAGAGACAATAATAATGATACAAGTTTAAATGAAAAAAAATCAGGTTAAAAAGGTTTACTATAGCTGACATTTATTGAATACTTATTGCATGCCAGATACTTACTTATCTCATTTAATCTCCAAAATTACCACATGAGGTCTGTGCTATGTTTTATCACCATTTTGCAGATGAGGAAACTGAGGTTCAGGGAGGTTAATTAACTTGCCCCAAGGTGCACATATAGAAAGAGACAGAATCAGGGTTCTATCCTACAATCTGCCAGTAGAGCCTGCATGCTTAACAACTCTTGGCCCTGCCTCTGCTCGGTTGTCTAACCATTAACAAAACTCTATGTGTATGTTTACTAAAAATAAATGTAAATAGAGAAAAGAGTGAAAGGAAACGCACAGGACTGCTAATAGTGGTTATCTCCTGGGGCAAGATTTTTAATTTCTTTCTACATCTTTTATATTTTTCAAAAATTCTAATATGAATATGTATTATTTTTATATTTAAGAAAAAAATCATCTTAAATATAACAAGTATAACTCCAGTATAACATATTTGGATATCTGCGTCCTTCTGAATGCCACATGCTCATTCTTAGACTTTAACTTTAGAGTGGAGAAGGAGTAGTTTTTCCATTTCCAAGAACAGAATTGAGTCAAGTGGACAGCAGGATTGCAGAGGTGGGCAGACCCAGGCAAGGCAGAGATGGTTTTAAATCACTGCTATCTGTTTGTCATTAAGAACTGTTTTTCTTTCCCTCTAAGACCTAAATGTCTTTTAATTATACGTCAACTGATTCTGTAACTGAAAAGTTGAGCAGCAGATTAAATACAGCCTGCTGTTACTGTAATGAGGAATGATTAGGATCTGAAACAGTTTTCTCCCTTGCCTGGAAAAAAGTACCGATTAGTATTAATGAATCACTGCTGGTAGGACACAGCCAGGTTTCCAGTTTTCCCAAAATATGAGAATGACTTAATCTTGGCCAAGATATTCTGTTCCCTTCCTATTATTATTACTCTATTTGTATTATTTTAAATGGGGTCTTTGTATAGCAGGGTCATCGGAAGTTTATAGGACTCTCTAGAAATAATGCTTAAGATTGTTTGTGATTAAGAGTAGGTTTACATTCCTCACGTTGAACAGAAATGTGCCTAGGCCGAAAACTAAGAGGCTTTTGTTTGTTTGTGGCTTTGGTTACATATCTGAAATAACCTGTGTACTTTTATTTTCCTAGCTTGGTTTAAGGTGAATTTTGTCTTAATGGAAAGAGAGATCCTGTTTGTCAGGCAGTATTGAAATAGTCGTGATCGTACATTTATGGTGTGTGATATAAATTTTATAAGCTTTAGGGAGGTATTTTGGCATTATTGTCAAAAACCTTAAATATGCTTATACTCTTTATGCAATAAAAGCATTTCTAGAAATATAGAAGGAAATAATGATAAACACACAAAGATTCACAGTTACATTGTGGAAAGTTGGAAACAACCTAAAATGTACAATTAGAGATTTCTGTTAGAGGTGGAATTTTCTTCTGTCTTGTTCACTCCTGTATCACAAGTGCAAAGAAAGTGCCTGTTCATAATAGATAATAAATATTTGTTGGATGAATAAATAAATAATATGCAATAATAAAAGTCATTTTCTCTGAAAATATTTTAGAGAAGTTAAAAAGCTAAGTGAAAAGGCCAGAAAATTTTGTATGACAGTATGATACTAAGCTTACTTAAAAATGAATATATTTTGGAAGGGTAAAGAATGAATTGCAAAAGTGGATGCCTCTGGGAAAAAGGACCGGGGATTTGGAACAGGAGAAAAAGGATGACTTTCAACGTGTAACCTTTTATGTAGTTGGTACTTTACCCATGCATATTCTTTTTAATTTTAAAAAGCTAACGAAAAGTGGATGTTGAATTTTATCAAAAGCTTTCTCAGCGTCTATTGAGATGATCATACGGTTTTTATTCTTCGATTTGTTAATGTGGTGTATCACATTGATTGATTTGTGGATGTTGAAAAATCCTTGCATCCCTGAGATAAATCCCACTTGATCGTGGTGTATGATCCTTTTAATGTATAGTTGGATTCAGTTTGCTAGTATTTTGTTAAGGACTTTTGCATCTATGTTCATGAGTGATGTTGGCCTATAATTTTCTTCTTTTCGTGACATCTTTTTCTGGTGTTGGTATCAGCGTGATGCTGGCCTCATGGAATGAGTTTGGAAGTGTTCCTTCCTCTGAAATTTTTTGGAATAGTGTGAGAAGGATAGATGTTAACTTTTCTCTAAATGTTTGGTAGAATTCACCTGTGTATATGTGTAATTTTCTCTATGTGTAATATTTGAAGAATGAAAGCCAAATTTGAAAACTCTACACTAATTTATATTTTTCTGCTTTGTAGAATTGCTGTGAATTTTTTTCCTCTTTACACTTTTATGGTATTTTCCAACTTTCTCAATGAGCAATGTTACATTGTACTAAGACTCAAAAGATATAAAATATAAAAAGATAACATCAGTGGAGACATATGTCTTTCATACAGAGCAATTTACCTGAGCCGTGGGTTGTAATTCCTCGGGGGGAGGGGAGAAAGCAGCACAAGGGAAAGAGGAGGCCATTTTTATACTTGAGACTGTGGTACCTTGACAACTAAAATTAATAGGGTAAGTTCTTGAAAACAACAAAGCGTGAGAAATCTCTATGGGCTCTATTGAAGAATGGAGAGCTAATGGGGAGAAGAGGTTGGGAAAAACAATTTTGTAGCTTGATTCAAATTGGTACCTCTGCATCTCTGGTGGACCAGCAGCTCTTAAGGAACTCTGAACTCTTTGTTGACTGCTGGAACAAACCTACTGGAGTCAGGACAGAGGACTGAAGAAGGACAAACAGATGGGAGTGAAAAGTGAAAATATGGGACAGAATGAGAGCTACAGAATGGTCTGTGGGGACTGCGATCCTAGGGGGACTGTGAGACGTGCTGCGGTGTTAGTCTATTCTCGTAAAAAGTAGTTTGCAAATAGTCTCCGCTGGTGTTTTTCTAAAACTTTAGGCATTCCATTTGAAAAACACCACTGTGCTTCTCTACTCTAATTATAGTTCTGCGTACAACATGGTCTCCAGGCAGGAGTTTGTATGTATAGGTGAATCTGGGGAAACTGGCAGCTTCATTCTCCTGTGGGCAGCACCATGGTTCATCAACAAAAAGTGAAAGCGTTATGCAAACACTCTGCTGGAAGCAAAATGGTAAAGGTTTGGAGTGTGACATGATACATCAGGAAAGATGTCATGGGCTTTGTTATGGCTAAGGAAGAGCTTCACCACCTCCCCTTCCTCGTCGCCCCTTCACTGCTCTGTCCAGAGCGTTCTGCCTTCCACAGAAATCAGAAATTGTCGATGCTCTAGCTGCTGTCATCCTGATCTCAGTTGCCTCTGACTATCAAGTTGGGAAAATGACATTTTGTATTCTTCCTCTTACTCGATCACTCTGAGGCACTTGCACCATCAACCGCTTTCTCCTTCATGAAATTCTGTTTATTTGACTTCTGTGACTTAAGTAGAGGTATTCCTGAGTGGTCCAACACTCGTTCCTCTCTCACTTTAAGTGCTGACTCTGGGTAATCTCAAACAGAGATGTAACTACCGCATACCCCTTCAGATTCCCATCCCCTGCCCTCAGCTCTCTTCTTAGTTCAATGCTCGTAGTTCTAGGCGCTTTCTTACATTGTGACCCCCATGTCTTACAGACCTAATATTTTAAAACTGAGCCAGCTATCTTCCAGAAAATATGATCCTCTATCTTTATTTCTCTTAATTAATAAAGAAAAGATCTAGCCAATCTTCTACATTAGAATGCTAGAGTCTTCCTTCTCCCTTGATTGCTCTCACCCACTGCCTTGCTCCAACCTCATCACACTCCCAACCCACAGTCTGACCTCACTCCACGTCACGGTTTCCTTCCCCATTGCCCTCCTTCTCCACTGCCCTCTCCACAGAGTGTATGTGTTTATCCCAATGAACCTGTCTGTGGCCCCTGGAAACATTACCTTATGCAGTGACACAAGATGCCCTTAAATATGTTCTTTCTTCTGCCTAAGATGACCCTTGCTGCTCTGCTCACCTGATGAAAATTTACTCATCTTTCCAGATCTCTGCCACATGTGCCTCCTCTCTGAAGTCTTCCCAGACTTACACTTCTGGAAGAATTAAATACTCTTGCATTTCTGGTTCTACACATACTATGTAGAGTTCTATCGTAATTCACATCACACTTTATGCTTTCAGTGCTTCCTTCATGTCATTATTTTCCATAGTTCCATAAAAACAGGGATCCAGTCAACCTGAGAAGCTTTCTAAGAATACAAAAGAAAAGGAAAAAAGAGATGAAAGTAAAGAAAAGAGAATATAGAAGACATGAAAGACAGAGAACACGCATCTAACGTGAGGATTATGGGTTTTCCAGAACAAGAAATCAAAATAATTGGAACAGAAGAAATAGCATAATTAAAGAAAATTTTGTGGAGCTGAAAAATATTTATTTATGAAATTCAAAAGCCTCAATGCATTCTTGGCAAAACTTCACATTCTTAAAAATAAATGTGACCGTTATTTGGGTAAAAATATAAGACAGCATGAAGAAACAAAATCAGTCTGGCTTTTCACTTCTCTGCCGTATTGACAATTTTTGAGGAGGAAATTTGGTGATATAAGCATTTTATTTACAGCCAATTAGTCTTCATATGTGAAAGCAATAGAAAAATATCGTCAGATGTACAAGGGTTCAGAAAATAAATTGCTCATGAACATTTTGAAAAATTTCCTAGAGATACAGTCCATCTTAACTATGCTATGAGTGAGAAACGAATGCTCAAGTTAGGAGGAGTAATACTATAAAAGGACTGATAGATCTACCTACAAGACTGTCACAAGCCATGATAAACTGTCACTGCAGGAGTTACGATAACAGTTTGTACCTCAGCATCACAGATAACTGAACTGACCACAAAAATGAATCTGTAAAGAAATTTACAGCATGGTACTGCCTTTCATTGTTGGACCTGGGTGAAGATTAAACTGAAGCAATTTCATTGCATGTTCTTTACCTTATGAAAATAAACTGGTGATTAGACACATTCATCCCTACTCTGACAGGAACCTCTCTTAGGCAGAATGTATCTCAGAGTTAAAGCTTCAGTTAATATTAATATTATCAGATAGCATGACAACTATTTTTTTTTTAATGCTGTGGCAGAGATTGTATTGCTCACCAGATCTATGCCATTCTCTTTACCGTCACACAGCTAGACTAGTTCCAGGCTACCTAGCATTTGCTTTGGCCATATGACTGGGTTCCAGCAATAGCATTAGAGCAGAAATAATATACAACAGTTCTAAGTCTGGTCCATGTAAAACATGCAGTCTTTGCTTTTTTTTTTTTTTTTGTCCTCACTCATTGGCTGAATAGAGAGGAATCCAAGGTTATAGAAGAGGAAAGAGCCTCAAGATGTAAGGAAACTTTGTCCTTGAATGACTGTATGAAACAGAGTCCATCATTAAACTGTTATTGAGTTAAGCCACTGAAATTTTGGCATCACTTTCTAAAGCTCTCTTATCCTTACAGACATAAGTACCTACAAAAACAGAGGTAAGATATCAAACTGTTGTTATGGTTGTGTTTTATTGTTTTATAATTTTCTTCTTTCCACTTGTTATTTATATTCCTTTTATTAGTATAATTTACATGAAGAATTCTTGGGTCTTGTATATGGTAGTAAGTTATATTGGTCTTATAATATCTCAAGTGTTCTGTGCTTGAGCTACTTGACATATGTTTTGTCCATTCTTCAAGACTCTTATCACAGAGGTAAGCGTGTGAGAGAAGTTTAGTAGTTGACATTAATTTATCTTGTAATTGTCCATATGGAAGATTTATATTTTCTGGATCTAGATACCAAAACAATAGATCCTAATCTTCCAAAAGATGCCAAGCTTTATTCATGGGTAGTAATAAATGTTGAGTGTTCTCTTACAGAAAACAGTTGTGGCTGGAAATATGGTAGGAACAAAATGAAGTTTCTACTGTCAGGACACTTAACATGCAGCTAACAGAGACAGACAAATAAGCAAATAAACACGTAATATAATTTCAGGGAGTAATAACTTCTATGGCAAAAAAAAATAAAGCAAAGTTAAGACAGGAAGGACTCATTTGGTGAGAGAAGGGGACTATTTGAGGCAAGTGTGGTGTATGAGCAGAGGCTGGAGAGACAATGAGCACATTCTGTTAATTCTGGTAGAAGGGAGCAGCCCATGTAAAGTTCTTGAGGCAGAAAGGAGCTTGGAATGTTCAAAGGGTTGAATAAGTTCCAGCATAAATTATAAAAACAATGGGATTAGATGGTATCAGAGAGACAGTGACTCATGGTGCATACATAGCAAAGAGTTTGGACTTTAAACTACATGACAGTTTCCTTACACGTAAAACTTCATTTGATTGTCACAACAAACGTGAAAGGTGTTAGTGTATTTGTAGTTTCACATGAAGAGAACTAGGCTCGGAGGGCTGTACCCCAAAGTACAAAATCAAAAGACCCAGAATCCAGATTATATCCTCATTCTGGTTGTCTCAAATCCTGCTGTTCAGGTAACCACCTGGAAACCCTGCCTCCAGAATGCTGTCAAGCCCTTAAATGTGCCTAAATGTATGTTATGTATTACAAGTACTCCTCAATCCCTTAAGCATCCCTGATGGTCTAGATCTGTCCCTTCTCCTTGGCAAAAATCAAATGTTCCTCCTCCACACAAGAAGGTGAAGGAAACCTGCTTTGAATCAATGAAACCCAATTTCTTTGCTTTTGTCACTGGAGTATGCTTGGGATTTGAGGAATTTTCTATAAAAAACGTAAAATTTTACATGTTCGTTTGAGTGCTATCCTAAATAATACCATATCCTGGATTATCTGACCTTTTGAATTCAGTGTCTACTACATTGTCTGACCCCTTGTGAATTTAGTGTCTATATTAGTATGTATGTCTAGGATTTTTATGGTGCTCAAGCCAAGCTGGGCTATTTTATTGTTGAGCTAAGGGAGGTGGGGAATGAGTGGCAGCCAGCACTCAAATGATGGTCACTAGCAAACGAAGGCTAAGTGATATTAAGGTAATCTAAAGGAATGGACGATTTTTAGTATTTTAAGTTGAGAAAGTGTGGAGAGAACAGAGCCATCCCAGGATACCCACAGTTTTCCACGTATGCTTAATAGAAGGTAACCTGTGCCATGGTATTTAATTTCAACAAAAGCAGCACCATTTGACATATTAAATAGCCATTCATTCAAATTGTATCAGTCCTGAAGTTTTACCTATATGTTTGATTAGATTACTATCACTTTAGGAATTTATACCTATTTTATGTTTGTATATATTAAGGAAGCACTTGATTAAAAGATTTAAATTCAAGTTGGGTTCTTCAGAAATATTTTCCTTTAAAAGAGATTCACACATTTCTCAAATTTAAGAAACATTGATTTAAAATGTACATCACATGTAAAGGAAAGAAATGTTAATATTCTTTGGTAGCTTTGTAGCATCAGGACTGTAACTCCAACATTTATAAAATTAACGTAGCTTAGTCCAGATGATTCATTTTAATTTAACTACAGAGGTGTCCACTGTGATGCTCTTTATGATGGCAACTATTAGAAACAATTTAAACTTTTATCATTACAGGATTAATTGAATGAGAAACATTATACAATTGACTGTGTTTTACACTTCAAAGTAATGTTATAGATACATTTTTATTGACTTGGAAAAATGTTTACCATATATTGTTAGGTGAAAAGACTGAACAACAAAAATGATATATAACTTAATCCTATTTTTATAAAAAAATGTGTTTGTGTTATATGTATGTGAAAATATATGCATGTGACAAGCCCTGAGAAAACACATACCATGGGTTTTAGAGTGATCTTCTCTGGACTACGGGTTATGATTTTTTTCCTCTTTTGGTTTACCTGTATTTTCTAACTTTCCCACACTAATCAGGAACTGCTTTTGCGACTAAAAATAATTTAAATTTTAAAATATAGTTTAAATGTTATAAAAAATTGTCCAAAATAACCATTCCATTTTAAAAAGAGGCATCGAGGAGGACTCTCATCAGATTACATACAAAAGATTAAAGAGTGGGTGAGGCAAAAGATGGTCCACAGATTTTGATAATTCTTTGAGAAATATGAAATACTATCAGAAATATTCATTGGAAATAACAGGATGGGGCATCACAAAACCACACCTGGGAGTAACTTACTTAAACACTAAAATGTGGATCTTTTCATACAGTCTGGGATGTAATTCTACTCTTTTATCTTCCCTAAATGAAAATAACAGAAACTACTAGAGTCAGGTTGCAATTTTCTAAGAACCAAAGGCATTTTTTTTGAAAGACTGAAGTTTTACAGTTATTTCCTGATAACTCATGGTCATAAAAAGGAAAATCCTAATCATTTATACATTTCATCATTTTGAGAAATAAAATGGCATGTATAAATCCAAAAAAGTAATGCTTGAAATGATTATCTATTTTCCCCAATTATTCCTGTTAAAAATTTATAAAGTACAGAAAATTTCAAAATATAAGCCAAAACATCCATATTTTTACCACTCAGGGAAAATTGTTATTAACATTTTAATGCATAGAATTTGGATCGTTTTCATTTACATTTTAAGGATATTTAGATTTAGTAAACATACTGTTTTACAAACTAACTTTGATTTAAAATATCCTCAGAACATTTTTCTGTATCAGAAAAGTCTTAGAAAACAAAAATGGTATTTCATAGTAATCTTTTATTAAATAATTTTCAGGCTGTTGTATTTTTGATTAAATTTTACTATCATAAATAATACAGAGAAGATCATGTTTGCATATGAAACTTCGAGTATCTCTTTAATTGTTTTCTTAGGTTAAATTCCAGAATTAGGGTTACTGGGTCAATATGTAGGCAGTTTAAAGGTATTTACACATATTACCACTTTTGTTTTCCTTCTGATAGACTGTATCTGCTAATACACCCATCCTTGTTGAATACATACAGTTTTACCCATCCCATGCTAAGTACCTTGAAGGAAGAAACCCTAGAGATTCTACTTTGATTTCTGCACACTTTTGTACTTTGTATTCAGATATGAAGAGGAAATAGAAGAGCTATAATAATTGTATGTTGTTACAGAGCTTCATTACTGATCAGAAAGAATGATTGGAAAAATCTTCCCACCTCAGTTTTGCAGATGGCAGAAATCAAGTTTGACAGTTACCAGAGCTGACAACTCCTCACGATACCATTTCTGAAGAAAATGGAACACAGGACAGGGATCTTCTATCCTTTTGCCTTTGACAGAGTTATTTTCCAGATTACAATAAACATCCCAGGATGTGCTATTGAACTAAGTTAGAAGTAAAGACCCCCAAGGCCTGGAAGCCATTTAATTGCTATTCAAGCATTTCTGGAAGTGCTTGGAGGCCCTCACAGGGAGGAAAATACCCTTTTACACAAGATGAGAGAATTGCTAATAACAGTGGGTGGAAGGAAAACCATTCTTAAAGATAAGAATTGGCTTGGGATGCCGGAATTAAAGCATTCAACGTGTCAGGTCAACCTTTATGTTAAATTATAAATATTAACAGTTTCCTTTTCTTCTAAGAAGAGGAAATAGTTTTATGCTTGTTTGTTTCTTTGCTCATTTTTAATGTTGACTAGCCGTTCCCTGACCTTGCCCCGTCCCCGCCTCTGGGGATGTCATAGAGAGATGCTCTACTATGTAACATTGCATCTTTACACCAAGGTATACCTTATACATCACAGGCACCCCCAAATGATTGGATGCCAGCCTTGCTAGCCCATGCCCAAACCACACGGTTAGATGAGCAGTGGGATAATATATGTGTGTCCTACTCTGCAGCTACGCTTAAAGTCTTCAAGTGCTTTGACTATTTAATGCCTATCTCTGTTTGTAATGTTTTCCCCACAGACCTAGCGTTCCATAGGGGCTGAGTATGTCTTTCTTACTCACTTTTATATCTGCTACACAGAAGTACCATTGAACTGGCAGCATATAAGAGCACGTGCTTTCCCATAATCTTACCACCACAGGGAATTCATTTTGGTTTTTAACCTTTGCCAATTTGATAGTCAAAAATGGAACTCATTGTGTGATGCTGGTGAAACTGAACATAAACTCATTTGTTTATTTTTCTTTTGTAATTTGCATCTTTGTGTCCTTTGCATATTTTTTCACTTAAGAACTCCTCTTTTTCCTGTTGATGTAAAAGAACTATTCTTTTTTTATAAATTAAGGATAGTAACCCTTTGTCCACCATATGTTTTATAAATATTGCATCCCTAGTATATTATTTATAGTGTTTTTGATATAGAGAGAATTTTACCTTTTTTCTCAAGTATCAATATATCGTTTTCCTTTCTCGTTTTTGCTTTATGCTTAGAAAGCCCTTCTCTACTAGTGTCAGTTCTTATCTTATTTTCTTTTAATGGCTTAATTTTAAAACTAACCCAACTCACTGAATTCAACAAAATATTGTTTCAAGAGCTTTAATTAATTTCTTGCCTCAAACAATGTAATTTGTACAGTTGAATTTTTATATTTCCAAGCTTGCTAATCTGCAAATGTCATGATGATAAGGACTCCATACTGGAATGTCTTTCTGTTGGCCCTAAATTCAAAACAGGAATAACTCTAATATGTATCACTGTTGTCCCCACTTGACTTCCTCTTGCATGGAGTCACTTCACAGAAGCCTTGAGAAATAATGTCAACTCTTTCCTACAGTTTTTCTTAAAGGGTGTGAGGCAAGGGTTTTACTCTGAATGGCATGAGGAAAGCTTCCTAGAAATACTCTCTGGATAGTTTCCCCTTTCCCCAAAATTCCCCGCGCAGAGTGATAGGTAAACATTATCTACCACAGTTGTTCTCATTCAGATAATCCCTTCTACTCTATTTCACAATTGTCCTATCCCTGCTCCTCTGAGACTAGGCGCTAGAGAATAAAATTTCCACTCTGCCTCTCACTGACTGTCTGGAGAACTTGCCTGTTATCCAGATTTCAGTGTGATAAAGAGCATGAAAGGTGACATAGAAATCCAGAATCCTTTCCTTT
This sequence comes from Neophocaena asiaeorientalis asiaeorientalis, assembly GCF_003031525.2. Lineage (NCBI taxonomy): Eukaryota > Metazoa > Chordata > Mammalia > Artiodactyla > Phocoenidae > Neophocaena > Neophocaena asiaeorientalis. Next base: position 4,138,076 of record NW_020173691.1, read on the forward strand.
TAGAAAGTAGAGGAAGAGTTCCAGTTTCTGGTTCTGCACATAAGATGCTTGGGAGTTTCCACTCCATCCTAACAACAAGTAAAAAGCTGAAGAGAGTGAAAAAGCAGCAACTCTTCTTGGATCCATAAGAGAGGGCGGACACAAGGCACACTACCAACTGTCTCTCCCAAGGTTGGAGAGACAGACAAGTCAATACAGAGAGTCCAGGCTCTCCAGAGCAGAGACTCAGGCAGAAACCACTGCAGGAATCAAAAACCTGAATGGCAATTGATGGATTGCTGGAGGCTCAGCATGGACAACTCTAAGAGTCAAAAACTCCAGGGGGGTTCAGTCATAGGATGGTCCCCACAGCACTGTGAGATTCACCTCCAAGAGCTCCACCAGATTCCCATGGTAAATACCAGGGGAAAATCTCCTAGTGCTTCCTGCAGGGGGAGGGGGAAGAAGAACCGTTTTGAAGTACACCAGAGCACTTGGTTCCTCTTAACAAGGTCTGCCGTGAGGGGAAACTAGTTAACCAGAGCCTACCCTGCTGGGGTATTATTATCAGAGCCTAACTGACCTGGGGGAAGGGAAATAACCCAACTCCACCCATCTCTAGCCATCCTGCCCCAACTAAGGGGGAGGAGAAAACCTGAGCAACTCTTGTGAAGGTCACAGTCCAGGGGCACAGGCTCACTAAAAGACTGAGACCTAATCATAGACCTATAGATCACTTCCCCTCCCACGTCACCACCATGTGACTAAGGCCTGTTTAGAATAGTTCCTTTTACTCTGTACCTTATGTCTGGCTATCAACGAAAAAATTACAAAGCATATCTAAAGGCAGAAGACACAATTTGAGGAGGCAGAACAAGCATAAGGACCAGGCATGGCAGGGATGCTGGAATTATCAGACGGGGGATTTTAAACAACTATGATAAATAGGCTAAGAGCTTTAAGAGATGAAGTGGACAGCGTGTAAGAAAAGATGGGTGATATAAGCAGAGAGATGGAAATCCTGAGAGAAAAAGAGAGGAAAAAGTTGAGAAGGAGGAAGTCTACAGATACAGATTTAGTAATCATTTTTGTTGCTATCACAAAGTAAAGCTGTTCCTGCACAGCAGGTGATGGTAATTTAACACCACCTTTGATGAAATGGTAATGCTCATAAACTCTGCATATTAAATCATGAACTAAAGCCTCTTTCACTCTTATTCTCTTACAATGTCACTTATTACCCTATTCTCAAAGGAAGATTTTTGACAATAAGTTTCTTGTCGTGTTTTATAAGCTTTCCTGGTTTTGTTGTATTCAAAGTTGAGTTTACTGATGGCCAAGCCCCCAGCTAGCTCACCTAGCATCTTTGATCTAATTTTTTAAAGAATTGCCCCTCTTAGAGGTGGATGCCAGGTGAAATCCTTGAGTGCAGGAGTGAGATCTCAGCCTCTAGGCCAGGCTCTCTTTCGCAGGGCACACCGTAAACAATTGTACAGATTGGCAGGGATCTCGATGCCTCCTACTTAAGTGGAGAACATGAAGTTGAAAAGTGGCAACATGGGGGGCCACCACCAGATTCATCATGAAGCCACCGTGCTAATTTCTTGAGCTGGATGAACCATGGCTCTGATCAAAAATTTGGGGCATTTTATTCTTGCAAAGAAGGCTGATACTCTGAACGAATGAAATCATCATTAAAAAACAAGCTATGCCACTTGGGTCTTCCTCTTCCTCAAATACATAACTTTTTTAAAAAGAAGTTTCTGGTTAACATAGTATCATTTTTGTTTTGTTTCACCTGTATCAAAACAATTTTGATATGCTTTTATATTGGGAGACTGAAAAAGTCTACATTTATTTTTAATTAGTGCTATGTCAATTACAACTGCATTCATGTTAAAAAGTACAAAAAGACAATAAAAATGTTCCTATTCTCGCTCTCTAAGGGAGATACATGGAGCACCGTGGTTACACAAGTATCTGTGGAGAGAATGCACCTAAGACTGGTAGAAAATACCCAGCTAGCCTGGAGCAGGGTCTGGCTCCTGAGTTGCCTTAATTTAGTGTGAATTTCCTTGATGCCTGATTGCTACCATATCTCTTTGACTTGTGATTTGGCTAGACTTTGTTTTTCGGGACCATACGAAACACTTGGTAAGTATTTATGGAAACAAGATACTCTGCATCTCTCCAATTTCCTCTTCTATATCTTTGGATTTGTTAATGGGGCAGAGAGAGCGTACAGTCAGGTGGGCCAGACACAAAGGAGATCTGTGGGTCCCAGGCCACCTGAGCACCTTGGGGAGGATCAGGGAGTGGAATGCACTGCATTTTTGATAAACTAGTCATGGGGAGCAAACTAAAGGGCTTACTTGCTTTGTCATGGTAGGACTCAGTTGGGTGTGTGTGCCAAGATGAGAGCCATGTCTGCTCCTCTGACCAAGTGGACTTTCCCATGGCCCTCACATTTGGTCTTAACCTTATTCTGCTCACTGATGTCTTTATGGCTGCCTGTGGGTCCTTTTAGGTAACTCACAGTTCTTTGAACCCTGGCTGATGGCAGAATTACTGGTTAGTGGTGCCTGATTAGTTTTGTTCCATACTCATCAATAAAGATGAAATCATCCCTATTTAAGATCGAAGGGACCATTCCAAACTTTTAGTTATACTAGATTATGTTTTATAAAAGAAGCTTTATGTTCTCAAGGCATTTATTACTATAATCATTAAGACTGGCAAATGTTTCCTGTACTTCACTCTTGTCTCAGGTTGGTTAAGTCTTTGAGAGGGTTTGCATCAGATTCACTTTATGGACCAGTATTGTGTTTGAATATCTGTGCTAGCTTTAGACAGTCACACAGAAACAAAGATCAGAGAATAGTTCATTAGAAAGAATATTAAACTAGGTATCAAAGGACATTAGCTCTGATTCTGGCTATGAACCTTGAGAAAGACCTTGACTTCTCTCTTTCGGGTGCTTCATGTATAAAAGGAGGAAAAGAATGCTTGCCTTACCCACTTCAGAGCCTTGTTCTGAGAATCTTAAATGTGAAAGTACTTTTGCAAACTATAAAGTCCTACGTAAATTTACGGTTTTCTTATTAGGAGGCCCTGCTACCTCCCTACCTGAGGGAGCCTTTAACTGATCCTCCCCGGCCCCACCCATCACGGGCACTTCTGCGGCTCTGTTTAGAGAAACACGATTTATGGCGGCACAGATACAGACCTGGATCACGGGGTCACTGCTGTGTTTCCATTACAAACACACAGGCTTCAGGCTTCAGCCCTTTCCACATGCTGAACTTCATCGGAGTCCCATGTGTTGAGAGCCTTCTGGAAGAAACCCAACAATTACAGAGCAGTGCACCATACAGACTTGGCCTGAATGTAATTTCAGCCTGAACTTTCTGGGGTTTGTTATGGGGTCCCATCCTGCAGTCTTTCAACATGAGAAACTCTCCTGGGCATGGAAGTTTTGGAAATTCCTCAAGATTGAGGAGTACCGCCTCTAGGATTGACCCATCAGGGAGGACCCTTTAGCCGGAATGGACCTTAAATCTCATTCCATGAGCCTGCTGCTTTTCTGTGTCTGTGTGGCCTTCTACTTAAAATGAATAACCAAAGTACATAGTTTTAAGTACAGTGGTTTCTGCACTCCTAGAGCTGATTTTTCCTTTGCCCCCCAGGTTGACGGTAGTAAAATAAATGGATCCAAATGGATTTTGCAGAGATAGTCAAAAAAGCCATGCCAACTCGGCCTCTTTTGTTCAGTAAGTACAGTATATGTAACTGCCATTTAGAGAGGATACGACCCCAAGTCAATTATTGATTGCTTTAGCTCCTCCTTCCTTAGGTCAGCCAACCACAGTTGCACATTGTATTCTAGCACCCAGAATGTGACCATGGAGAATGAGGGGCACATGTACACAATGTTCTGCCAAGGCAGAAGTGTCAGCCCTGGCATAGAATGAATAATGGAACTGGGTCTCTGATCTACAAGTCAGGTTTCCATGAACCTGTGTCTTTTGTCACATGGTTGTCCAGTGTCTTCATGTGGTGACATTTCCCATGAGTCCAGGTAGACACACAGACCCAGGGGAAGGCTGGGAATGAAAATGAAGTCAGTGGTATTCATTTATCTTCCTGTGGTAACCATAGCATTGCCATTATGCTGACAGCATGGAGCGGCCCACACCGGGGCCCTTGGTTCATCCTCTGCATTATGGTACCCTTCCTTCATCTTTTCAAGATGCCTGCTGTGGCTAGTGATGTGGCTCTGCACATCATAGGCATTCTTTTTTTTTTTCTTTTCTTTTCTTTTTTTTTAATAACTTAGGTTCTCCTTTTAAAAAGCAGTAAGCCAATAATTCCCATGGGAAAATGAACCCTTTACATTAAAACATAATCTTCAAAGAAGCACATGGCACATGAATTAGGGGTTCCTCAGGAGACCTCTATTCAGGCAGGAGTGAATAGGTAACTCAATTCCATAGGCCAGAGTTTGGTAAAATTTCTGTACAGGACCAGGGCCAGATGGTAACTATTTTTGGCTTTGTGGACCATAAAAGGTCTCTGCAGGGCTTCCCTGGTGGCGCAGTGGTTGAGAGTCCGCCTGCCGATGCAGGGGACACGGGTTCGTGCCCCGGTCCGGGAAGATCCCACGTGAAAAAAAAAAAAAAAAAAAAAAGTCTCTGCATCAAAGGCTTAACTCTCCATTGTAGCACAAAAGCAGCATAAACAATACTTAAATAAATAGGTGTGGCTCTATCCCAATAAAACTTTATTTACAAAAATAGGCAGTGAGCCAGATTTGGCTCACAAGCTGTAGCTTATGGACTTCTATTATAGGGTACTATGCATGGTAATACATGTGTGGACAATAAAAAATTCAGCAGACAATCATTAGTGCCTATTATGTGCTGTTGTAGATACGAAACTGAGTTAAGACCCCGTTTTATGCAGATCCATTATCATTTTCTGCCATCCAGCAGGGTGGGATCTGGTCCCTCGCTTTCCGTGTGCCTCCCCAGCGTGCTTGCCTTTCATCACTGCCCCTCTCCTGTGTCCTTCTCCCACTCCATCTGCCCAGTGTGCCTTGAGGGCAGAAGATGGTTATTTCATCCCTAAAACAGACAACAGATTCACATTTAGCTTCAACTCACACTGTGTGAGGTACTCTCTCATGCCTTATCTTTAATCTTCAAAACAATGCAGTGAAGTAAACTCCATTATTCCTCGTTTACAAATGACACAATATAGGCTCAGAAAAGTTAAGACAGGTGCCGCATGGATTCTACACTAGTTGGTAGTGGAGCTAGCGTCCAGCCCAGACCACAAGAACATTACCACAGATGTCCTACATGACAGATTTTCTTTGAGCATGAATAGTTTATTTTGAACAAGAAGAAGAAAAAAGATAGGAAACATCTTATATCGAAATAAGGGAGCTGGAAAGAGGGCGGCTGGGTGTCCAAGACCACTTAGAGGGTGGGGTTTTGTTTTGTTTTGTTTTGCTTTGTTTTAACATTAACATTGTGGCTGTGTGCTGGAAAGGACATTCTTCATTTTTTCCATTACTTGAAAATTGTTGCAACCATTATGCAAAACCAATAAAGGGAAAACTTTTTTAAAAAAATGTCATTTGGCAGGCAGTGCCCAGCTGAAGAATAGCACAGGTCTCACGGGAGAGCAATATGCATTTTGTAAAATTTCTTAAGAGACAATTTATGGTTTTGAGAAAACACAACAGGAAATTGAATTAAAAGGAGAAACATATTTAAATAATGCTTAAGTGATGACATAACCAACCAAAGTCCAACAATCACAACCTAGAGTCAGGCATTGTCAGCTGCAAGAATTTTCTGGCATTGGTTGGTAGTGTCCAGGATGAAGAGAGATGGTTTATTCTTTAATTTGTACAGCGTCACAACTTTGGAATAGGTGAAAACTAATTTCTTAAATTGGAAATTTAGGCCTAAATAACAGGCTCCTGGCATATCTTTACTAAAAACACAGAAATATGACCTTCCTTCTTATGTCATGAATTTTAGTCCTTGTTTCTGAATTGGCAGTTCTTGACCCTGGAATGAATTTAGACTATGTCAAGTGAGTATTCTTTCTTTCTATTATCCCATGCTCAATACATCTTGCGGAGTAAGGGATTAAAAAAAACATCTATTACAAGAAAGCAGAGTTTCTATCAGAAAGAAAGAAAATCAGAAGTCATTTTCTACCATCGGTAGTAAATACACACACACACACCCCACACACACTTTTTTCTTCATGTTGCATCCAGCAAAAAAATGTTTCAAGAAAAGAAAGTTGATTCCCAATTCAAACCAGTATACTGCATCTACTACCTTCTTCTATTAATTTTTGTTTGGTTTTCCAAGATCCTTGAAAGGTAGGGGGTATAGGAGAGAAACTGTGGACACGTAAGTAAGTTTAGGTTCTGGATCTTTCTGCAAACAGTTCTAAAAGAGAGTTGTTTTTCTTCATTAGTTATAAAATAATACTGTTATAAATGAAGATGAAGATTTTTATGCACTTTGCATTTTCTTTTCTCTATTCCACAGTATAATTGTATGAGATAGATTTTAGTACAGCCTGTATTTTATGGTGAGAATATGGAGACATTATATATATATATATATTTTTTTTCTTTTGTATAGTCAAGTTCTTAACTACCACCCTAATCTGCTTCAAATGGGGATCAAAAACCAGTTCTGTCATTCAAGTGTGATGACAATATAATTAACTCAGTCTTAGCAAAAAAAGAAAAAAAAAAGTATTTTGTGATTTGCTTGATTCTAGTCATTTGTTGTCATGAAGTAATGAGGTCGAGTTTATAAACAACACGTGTAATCTTTCTTGCCCAGTCCATTTTGTGATGAGTGGCACACATCTCTGCAATGACTGGCCAGGTTCAGCAGTTCAGCTGAACACAACTAATCGCATCACGTGGTCATTGGGCCACTCACCATCCAGGAAATCTACTAAACTTCCGTCTCTGGCAGCGGTGCAATCACTTAGAGCAAGAGCTGTATTAGTAGCACCTGGAACACAGAGTATAGTAAGAAAAAAAATCAGCTAAATGAATCAGGAAGCTGAGTAGAAATTAAACATGGCTTAATTTATTCTTACAAATGTTTATGTGGCATGGTAGGGTATTTGCAGCGTAGCTGCTATGATTCCTCTCTGCGTATACATGCCCCAGGTCTTGGCCACATGACTTGCCTTGACCAACAGAATGCAGTAGAAGGGATGGTGTGTGAACCTAATTCTCAGGAGGTCTTGCAGCGTGTGCTCTTATACTCTGGAAACTAACCACCAGCCCAGCTCTCCTACTGGAGACATGTGTCCCAGGCAACGGTTACCACTAATCTCCAGAAATGTCAGTGAGGCCAACGTGGCCCATAACGCTCCAGTTTCGTCACTGGATGACTACAGCTGCATAAGTGACCCTAGGTAACAGAAGCAGAAGAACCTCCCAGTTGAGCCTAGCCCAAATGGCTGACATATAGAACAATAAGCAAATAAAATGGTCACTCCTGTAAGTCAGTATGTTTTGAGGTAGTTTTTTTAGATAGCAATAGATAACTGATACCTATTAGCTTTTGAAAACTGATTATTTTTATCTGTCACACCCTTAAAGTGAATAAAAGACAATTTAATAATAAGAAACCAACTAAACAACAGCCATTTGAAAAACCTCTTACAGCCGAACACACCTCCATCACATGAGGGAGGTTCTTCAAAGATAATCAGCCGGGGCACTCTGTTCTTATTTTGTTTCTTTTTCTTAGAGGAGTCAGTGATATGAAACCAAATCTGCAGGTCAACCTAGGGGCATTTCTTCACAGATTGAGGACATGTGTTTTTGTTAGATCTATGTTTCATATTGTTCGATAATACATGAAGTGAAAAGAAATCTACTGATATTGTTTTTCTTTGGAATTTGATTTACAACAATAATAGTTCCAGGATAATAAACTTGGATTTGAGGAGTGGTCATTAGGGTAGAGTGAAAACAAAATAAAACATTAGGAGAAAGTCCTTCTGCCCATTAAGGTATGGAGACCTTAGACCATTGCGGAGTGTGTGGGTTTAAGAGGAGAGAAGTTTTAACTTACTTGATAAAATAGTAATAACATATTGGCTGGGTGTAGGAAGAGGTCATGAGCAGTAACCACGTGCTGGAAGGCTGAGGGTCTTGTCCTGGGGGGAAAAGAGCTTCCATACTTTACAAGTCTTATAGTTTTCCTTAGCCAGATTGCTAAGCAGCAGATAATCACCCTCTTCTTATAAAAATTTTGCCAATTTAATATTACATATAGTACAATTACTATATACTTGGCAGTGAGTGAAACATTTTTTACACATTGTCTCAATTTCACAACAATTTTACGATGGAAGAAATATGGCCACTATTTTATAGTTAAGGAAACTGAGGCTAAGGAAAGTTGAGTAACTTGTTAATTTCACAGTTAGTAAGGAATTGGTTGAGGTCTCAGGCCCAGGATGTCTCACCCCAGAGCACTTTTACTTAATCACAATATTAGATTGTTATCTAGAAATTAGAAGGTGATAAGAGACCCCGGGAAGAAAAACACCCAAAGAGCCATGACGTCAATTCATTATCGAATTGCAAGACATTTTAACTAAAAGGTTATTTTGCCCATATCCCTACCATCATGACCTCTAAATCATCTCAGAAGAAAATGTAACTTCTTATGAGGAAGACATTAATTCTCGCTAGTACTTTTTTTTTCCTTTCAAAATACGAAGTGGAAGGAAGGCTATCCTTGAAATTTTTTTTTTCAAACTAAAACAGTATTATTTTCAATAAGGATTTGCCATTGTGTAGAAATATTTTTTGTTGTTGTTCATTTTGTCAACTCTAATCAAGATTGAAACAAATTCCAAAATCTGTCCCAGGGATATTACTGAAAAGTACCAACAGATGTAAATTTTCTAATAATGCTGTACTACCCTGAGCTACATTTTCTACTTCCAGTAAAATTGGGAAGTCTTTATATCTGAGAAAGAAAATCAGGAAAATAAACCCCCTTCCTAAACTATCTCCACTAAGGAAATGCTCTGTGTTATACCATATTTGCATAATTCTTTTTGTAATTCAACGGCAAGTCACAGTATTCTGTTATAAAACTCTGGAATATAGAGTCACATAAATATGGAGTCAATATGGCGTTGTTACAGATGGCAGATGAAATGAGCTGAGTGGAAAAACTTTCCAAAACTCTGTTTATGCAACACCAAAGTTTTGATATCAAATCAGTTTAGGGTTTATAAATGATAGTACAATTTGGGTAGCATTGAGAGGTTTTCACCTACAAATTTCTCTTGTATTTCTTTTCTATTGCCCACAAAGATAGGAAAGCTCTCCAATTCAAAGACAATCAGCTATTAGTTGAGGTGCTTTTACCCCATAATAGAAGTACTGATGCTCCATCCAGAAGCAAATCTCTGTTATAATTGATCCTAGGCTATAGGAGGAGTAGGATCTATGCTATTAATTAATTGGTTCAGAATGCCCTTCTAGCGTGCCTTTGACATCTGTTAATACTATCTTTCTTCTTTTCAATTGTTGACTTGGTGTAAATACAGACAACTAGGGATATGAAAGAAAGGATGGAATGCAACTGGGGGTACTTTGGAAAGCTTGCATCTTGTGATGAAGTAACATCTATATAGTTGAAATGAAACAGACAACCACTCGTGCTGTGACCACTTCAAGTTGTCTTAGTATAATGAGATCATCACAAACGGGGCTTTCAGTCCAGGTATACTGGACAACCCTGCTTTTGCAGAACTGGCCGACCCAGTTCAATTTCCCAAATACTGTCCCAGCTGGCTTTTCAATTATTATTTTCTCAAATTTTGTTTCAGTTTGAGTCATCTTTGATCATTTTGAATATAACGGTTAATATTCCTATCAGATAGGAGAACATGTTTTGGGAAAATCTTTATCTTTTTTTTCTCTTTGGTGATTTTTGGTAAGGTAAGGAGAACAGTAAGCAATTTGAAAATGCACTCCCTCTGTTCCAGGTTGCTGGGGTGTGAAACTTGGGAGAAAGAAGATGAAAGTCTAAGATGATGGGTTTTCTCAGCAGCGTGGATGCTGAAATGTACAGAACACATTGTTTACAGCATCACTGGGCTGTGAATCAGCCGTGATTACAGCTGGCTGGGGCAGAGCTGAAAGGGCAGCGGCATCAAAACCCAGATCATTTTTAAAAAACACAAATCCTTTTCACTGCCCGTGGATGAAATGACTGACTGACATGCTAAACCTATTAAATATGTATTTTGAAAATTTTGAAATGAGGAAAAATGCTATGTAAAAATTTTTACAGATGCTGAATGATTGTAAATGTGGTTAAAGATGTGGGACTGGCTCCAACTTTGTTCTTTCGTGGGTTGCTATTAGCTTACATTTGAAATCTCTGTTGGCCACGTAGTCCACATTGTTCTTCCAAATGTAATCATTTCTCTCTTTTATCTGATCTCCTACAGTCTCTCTGTTTTCATCAATATCTGACAGCAATTCCCAAAGATCCAATAGAGTCCACTCTAATATCCTTATGTATACTCTTTTCTCTCTTTGAAATCTAATACCTTAGCAGTGAAATAATTTATTGTGCTTTATTTAGACTTTTATTTTTTGCATGTGTTTTGATACTATCCTTTTGAAAAGAGTGATTTAGAAATTTAAACCAACTGTTCACCAAAAGTTATGAAAGCATGATTAAGAAATTTTCTCTCTTTTTAAATCCCTTCTTTAAACCTTCATTTTTTTAGAGTGCTATGGCAAATGCCACCAAGTCCATGGGTCTGGCAATGATAGGAAAATGAAGATGGATTTCTTGGAGCCCAGCTAACGGGTAAGCCATACAGAAGATCAAATGAGCCAGAGAAGTCAATGACAGTCCTATTTTTCTGGAAAACCATTAGATTATATGCTTGTCCCAACCTGGAGATGTTTAATTTATTGAATTTGACCTCCTGGTGAAACGACGGTGGCACCAACACACTCGCCTAATAAATAAGTGGGAGCCATACTTGCTTGCAAATGGCATATACTGCATTTCTATTTGTCTTGAGTCCTAAAGAAATGCACTATATCTGAGAAGAAGTTTTTATGGGTACATTACAGTCTAATATGTGCATTGTTAAATTAAAGGGAAAACTTGTTCCAGTGAAGTAGTTGGCAGAAAACTATAAATCTTAATGGATAGGAAAATATGCCTTTCAGTAAAAAGGAAAGAAAGAAACAGACGCGGAAAGCAAGCAAGAAACCCTGCTAAGGACGCCTCAAAAAATCAGGCCTTTGACCAGCATCTAGAATATGCGTCCTTTTCCAGTGTTTATGATCACTCCACTTACATATTGCCATCCCCTTTGCTCTTCCAGTCTATTTGAGAAAATTGTCCCCTGACTGTGCCAAAAATTTGAGGCAAGAATGAAAAATGTTTTGCTTTATTGCTAACCTGTGAAAATGTGTTTTTTTGCCAGTGCTGTGATGGCTGGGATTTTTTTTTTCTTTCTCACATGGCTCTAATCCTAGCTGGATAGATCTTGACGTGCAAATAAAATTCCATCCTAAATAAGTAAACTATGTTTCTCGGTTGGAGGCTGAAAAACCCTATTTCTTATTCTTCTGCCTATGCAAGATATACTTTCCACTGCTTGTTCCTGAAGTTCAGCACCAGAGTGGACAAGCAAAGGTAGCCTCTATGGGTTCTTCCTGCAACTCTAAGCATCTTTTAGATATCTGCAGGATTCTCACTCTGTTGATAAACTTTTGTCTGTAGAGACACATCTACATTACTGTACTTAGACATGAGTGACTCTGCTCACTCATTCAACAAAAATGTATTGAGTGTCTTTAAGTGCTCTGGAATCAAACGTGAACACAACAGTCCACAGAGATAGCTGTCTTCAGGGAGCTATTCAATTTGCTTAATGTTCAGCATTTTTAATTAATTGTTCAACCAATCAATTAAGTATTTGACAGTATAATTAATACTGTCAAATACAGGTTGATCGAACCTGCCTTATGTACCACAGTCATGTTACTACTATGTTAGGTGTTAGGATTCAACTGCACCACCAATTGATCCCAACTGTCAAGAAACTCTCAGTCTAATAGTAAAGAAAAACATCTAAGCCAATACATACAATAAGCTATAATTGCCCTGGTTGCTGGGGGAGAGTAAGTGCTCAGTACTAGTGGGTCATGTGAGTAGGGTAGATAGAATTTTTAAATTTTTTAATCTGACCATATTATCTCCAATGGCCAGTATCTCCATGAGATCTCTACCTTGCAACTTCTCCAGATATGCCACATAAGAGTTTGGTATTATTCTGATGTGGTTTAAGCTTTTCTCTCTTACCTATGCTTTACAAAATTTAATTGCTTTTCTGTATCGAGTTTAGTTCATCTCATAAATTCAGACCCCACCAATTCAAAAATTTTGGTGCACCAGATACTTGCTATAATAATTACTCTGGAGATATAAAGCAGATCAGTCTTGGTTCTCACACACTGAAGATTAATTATTGAGTGACAAAACTAGTCTAAACATGTGTCTTTTTAGCAGCAGGGAACTCTCATAACCTGGAGTTCAGAGGTGGCTTTGTTATGTGAGCACCAGCTTAATTTAGACATAGGATAGGTTGAGTATCGATTACCACTGAGTATTCTAAGGATAAAGTTCAATAAATAAGAGTGTGATGGCAATGCTTAAAGAAAAGCTACTCTGAAGGTACAGATTATTCTGGAAAAAAATAAACCAGGATCAAGATATCTTTTATAGCATTTGACATGCAGGTGGGGAATGCTCTTCCTGGTTGCGTGTAGATTAGGTGCCCCTCCTAAGAGCTATCATGGCATCACACGTATATCCTGTTCTAGCCTTCACCATGTTGGAACTGTAACTGCCTGCTTTGATGCCAGCATCTCCCACCAGACTGCACACAATGACAGAACCAGTGGTATCTATTTGATTCCGGCTGTGCCCGTAGTAGGTATTCAATATTTGTTCATTTTGAGTGGACTCAACAGCAAAGGCTCTGGCCAGATGTTTAATTATCATTTAGTTGACCTTTATAGCGGTTTCTTTAACCCTGGTCAAGGACTCCAAGATTATTATGATAGGAAATGGGTACTAGACTTTAAAAAGTCCTACTAAGGCATAAAACGAAAAAACAGTTTTATTACGGGCAAGTATAGGTTTTAAAATCAGACAGTGCTTACTCTTAAAAGTTTATACTTCTGTTGGCTCTGACTCATCTTCATGCTGGTAGAATTGCCACTTGAAGGGCCTCGTGAAGTTAAAATTGAGACATCAAGAAATAAATTCAAGATGTTTGCCACATTTCAGGCAAAGAGAATGTACCAAACATTGGCAGGGAGGAAATGTCATCTCTTGTCACCTTGTAAACTGCTAATATACCAAGATATGTCCAAGGATAAAAATCAAAACATTTTCAACAGCGTTCTATTTATTGGTCACATTCTTGAATATTTCATCTTGTCACTATCTTATCCCCAATAAAATATAGAAAGAGGTCTCAGAGATTGTCTTTGTTTTTCTTCCTGTGAGATGGCAGAACCGTTTTTGCTTAAGTTGGAGTAATACAACTTATTTTTTCCTTAAACTTTCTGATAATTTTTTTAAAATTCCAGCCTAGAATTTTTTTTAACCTTCCTTCCAATAAAAGCAGTGGATAATGGAATAATCTGTGTATTTATTTATGACAAAGAACTTCTTGAGCTCCTACCACGTATGAGAGGACAGGAAGAATTGCTGTACAAAAAAGAAATTGCAGGGCTTCCCTGGTGGCGCAGTGGTTGAGAGTCCGCCTGCCGATGCAGGGGACACGGGTTCGTGCCCCGGTGTGGGAGGATCCCACATGCCGCGGAGCGGCTGGGCCCGTGAGCCATGGCCACTGAGCCTGCGCGTCCGGAGCCTGTTGCTCCGCAACGGGAGAGGCCACAACAGTGAGAGGCCCGCGTACCGCAAAAAAAAAAAAAAAAAAAAAAAAAAAAAGAAATTGCAAAATGATTACAACTGGCTTCTATTTAGAGGTTCACAATCTAATGGAGATGATAGACATAAAAACACACAGCTAGATTAAAATTAATTTGATCAAATTTATCCAGCACTTGCTATGTGCCAGACATGAGGCTAGGCACCAGGAATATACTAGTGACTAAGATGCAGATTCCTACCCTCAGGGAGCCTACATTCAAGTTGATGAAACAGACAGTAAATGAATGAATGCAAAAAATGATTAAATATATCATCAATAAAGAAGGTGATTAGCTGTAGGAAGAAAATTAAGAGGGAGCTGTGACAGAGAATGGTAGAGTTCCTCAGCACTGAAGGTATGATCATGAAGAGTCTTGTAACTGGGTAACACTTAGGCAAATGCCTGAAGAATAGTGTCAGTCAGTAGTGTCAGAAAGAGTTGAGAAAGGATGCTGCAGGTAGAAAGAATTGTCATACTAAGGGCTAATGGTGTGATTCAGTTCAATTCAGTTCAAATGTCATATCCTTGTGTTTAAAACTTTCTAAAACCCTCTAGGCAAAGTAACAGAGTTATACTCCTTTCCCAGTACTTGATAATGTTGTAAATCCTGCAGCCCTGATCTATTCCACATTATGTTAGAATTATTTGTATATATACTTGACTTTCCACTAGACCGAGCTTTCATTCACCACTGCTCCAATGTACCTATTGCAACACCTGGTGTAGGTGTCATAATGTTTTAGTTTTTTCCCTTTCTTCTGTCAGGTAAGAAGGCATACCAGGTGAGAATATGAGAAGGGTGCAGACTTGCTTGCATAATGCTAATAGAATAATTAATCAAGGCAGTGTGCAAAAAATGTTCTCACTGACCCCACACCCTGAGGGCAGAATAAGTTTCCTTTCTCTTCTACTCTTTTCCTATTAAAAAAAAAAAAAAGAACCTGTAATAACCTGTGCCATTGAAGTAGGGAACCATTGGGAACAGCACTGACAACCAACCAGAAAAGGTGGGACCACAGGGGTGAGAAACAAAAAGGACATAGAGTAAATGAATGAATGGAAGAAGAGATAGGCAATAAATGGGAGCAAAACCTCTCTGGTTTTCTTAAATTACAGGAAGATATTTAAGAATGGAGAATTGAGATTCTTGAATCCAGTAGAGAATTTGGGCAATTACCTAAATCCCCAACTTGTCTTGAGAATTTTTTTATAACTTAAAGTATATGATCCCAATGTGTGAAGTTGGACAATATGATATAATTTCCTAGACACTGCATGTTTTATTTACTAACAGTGAATATGTGAACCACAGATAGCCCTACCCTCACCTATCAAAGATTGGAGGGAAATGATTTGTGAATAGTGGGGCATTGATAATTTATCAGTGAATGTTAAATAAAAGCTCAAAGCAAAAGCGATTTAATTACTATTATAATTCTACTGAGTGTTTGAAATGAAATTAGCTTTATCAATGCAGGCTCCTGTGGTGGGAAGGAGTAGAGATAGATCATAGAGAGGGAAAGAAGTGCAGCATCATTCTATAACAAAATAAAACACTTACATGAAGAATTAGCTGGTTTGGTTTAAAGCTTTACGTTTTAAAAATATAAAATGTCTAGAATAATTTAAATTGCGAGGAAAAAAATTAAGGATGTCTCAATGGGCAGGAAGGTATGGTACTAATATTAAGAAAATCAGTGTTGAATAAAATAATCTATTAACTTTGCCAGGGTTACTCTTGTGAAAAGTACCATGACTAACAAATTTTATATTTTGCAAGATCAATGTCCCACAGCAAATTTATGAAAGCCAATAAAAATGACATTATACTTTTAAACACCTTATATAAAAACTCAAGAAGCTCTGCTTCCAAAACAAACTGAATTATTTTAAAATAAAAACAAAAATACTGTAGTTGGTACCCTGTAGTAGTCAAGACAGCCTAAATCATGCTGCAGTACAAGTCACTTCCTAATACCTGTAGGTAACACAAAGCTTATTCCTCACTCATGGGAGGTGTTACTTCTCAAAATAGCCAAGTAGGTCCTATTGGACTAACCCTACAGCAAGTAATACTTGTAAACACTGGATGAAATTTAAAGAACTATTACCTGAAGGCTCATGAAAATGACCAAACCAGGAAAATACTAGAGTGGAGTCAACACTTAGAAGAAGGGAAGAACGCTGAGTGAGTTTCCAAATCTTTAAATACTGTTAAGGTGACAGCAGTCCCCAGTGTAAACTCTGTAGGGCTGAAAATCATCAGACTTAGCTAGAAAATCATCAGACTTCTGGCTTCAAGAACAGACTCCAAACAACATAACAAAGGCTAAAAGAATGGAAAAGGGAGTCTGCTGCCGTCCAGTGCAGGGTAGAGAGAATTTGTAGTTTGAGTTCCAGCCAGTTTAACTATCTGCTATAAAATGATTAATACTCTTTTTTTTTGTTTTGTTTTGTTTTGTTTTGCGGTACGCAGGCCTCTCACAGTTGTGGAACATAATCCAGAGTCTCCACAATAAAAAAAAAAAAATCACAATAGGGCTTCCCTGGTGGCACAGTGGTTGAGAGTCTGCCTGCCGATGCAGGGGACATGGGTTCATGCCCTGGTTCGGGAAGATCCCACATGCCGCTGAGCGGCTGGGCCCGTGAGCCATGGCCGCTGAGCCTGCGCGTCCGGAGCCTGTGCTCCACAACGGGAGAGGCCACAACAGTGAGAGGCCCGCGTACCACAAAAAAATAAAAATCACAATATCCAGAAAAAAAATTAAGTTTGAAATTAGCAGGCAAGGATTTTAAAGCAACTATTACAACTATGCTTAAAAAAAAAAAGAAAGAAAGAAAACTATGTTCAGGGACGTCCCTGGTGCTCCAGTGGTAAAGAATCCACCTTCCAATGCAGGGGTGTGCGTTCTATCCCTGGTCAGGGAGCTAAGATCCCACATGCTGTGGGCCAACTAAGCCTGCGCACCACAACTACTGAGCCCGCATGCCTCAACTAGAGAGCCCTCCTGCTGCAAACTATAGAGCCCATGTGCCCTGGAGCCCACACGCCACAACTAGAGAGACGTCCTTGCACCACAGTGAAAGAGGCTGCATACCTCAACGAAGATCCCAAGTGCCACAACTAAGACCTGACGCAGGCAAAAAAATTAAAATGAAGAGAAAAGTATGTTCATTATTATTGAAAAGATATGAAATCCTAACAGAGAAATATAAGCTATAAGAAATCAATATAAGCTTCTAGAACTGAAAAATAAAATATCTGGAATAAAAAAAATCACTGGATGGGCTTAAGAGCAGGTTGGAAATGATAGAACAAAAAGATAGTAAGCATAGAAATAGATGAGTTTTAATTATTCAACCTAAACAACAGAGGAAAAAACAGTTTTTTAAAAAGAAAGAACAAAGTCTTAGGGCCCAGTGGGACAATTTCAAAAAGCCTAATTGTAGCCTCATAAAAAGAGGTGATAGATAATAGAGAAAAAAGTTTGAGGAAACAATTACTGAAATTACCCAAATTAATAAAAATTAAAAAAAAATTAATTTTAGATTCAAAAAGTTCTGTGAATGAGAAAGATATAAATGCAAAGAAAATCAACTATACATATCATAGTCAAACTGCTAAAAGCGAAGATAAAGAAAAAATCTGGAAAGCAGGCAGAGGAAAAAAGACACAGGCATTCAGGTGAACAATTTGATTAAAACCATTTGTGACTTCTCATAAGTCACAGCGAAGGCGAGAAAAGAGTGGAACAACATTTCTAAGGGCTACATAGAAAAAACTCTCAAAGCAGAACTTTATATCGAGTAAAAATATTCTTCAAGAATGAATTATGCCTTAATAAAGCTGAAAAAAAATGAATGAAATCAAAACAAAAACATTTTCAGATAAAAAGAAAGTAGGAGAGTTTGTCACCAGCAAACCCACACTATAAAAAGTGCTAAAGGGAGTTCTTCAAGATGAAAAGAAATGATGCCAGATGGGAACTCAGGTCTTCAGGAAGAAATGAAGAGCCCTGGACTTCATAAATATAATGTCAAATATAATAGACAATATTTTCCTCTTAGTTAAAAGAAGATTTTAAAGTAAAAATAACAATAATTTATTATGGAGTTTTGCAATGTATATAGATGTAATACATGTGACAAATTTAGCATAAAGGACAAAGAAAAGAAGTAAATGGCCGTACATATTTGCAAGCCTCTTACATTTTTGGGGAAGTAATGCAATATTAACACTAAGTAGACTCTAAAAAGTCAAAGATTTGTTGTAATCTCAACAACAAAAAATTAAAGAGATATTGATAAACATTCAATACATACATTATAATTGAATTCTAAAAATATTCAGTTAATCTAGAAGAAGGCAGAAAAGGAGGAACTAAGGAACAAAAATTGAGGGGACAACCAAAAAGCATATAGTAAAATGGTAGACCTAAATCCAACTATCTCAAAACTGATATTAAGTGTAGATGCTCTAAGCACTCCAGTTAAAAGGCATTGTCATATTAGATTTTTAAAAAGACCCAACTACATTCTATCTGTAAGATATGTACTTTAAATATAAAGCACAAATAAGTTGAAAGCAAATAGAAGGCTAGAGTACCTATCAATATCAGACAAAGAATATGTCAGGACAAGAGATTCCCAGAGATAGAGGGATATTTCATAATGATGAAAGGACCAATTCATCAGGAAGACATATATGTGTACCTAATATCAATAACAGCACTTCAAAATGCCTGAAACAAAAATTGACAAAATCAAAGGGAAAGATAGAAAAATCCACAATTATAGTGAAAGATTCTTAATACCGTCTTCTAAGCAATCAATAGGACAACTGAAGGAAAAAGATATTACAGATATAGATTTCAATAAACAATGCCATCAATCATCTTTACCTAATTGTCAGAAAACACTCCAGCCAACAGGTGGAGAATGTACCTTTTTTCAAATACACATGGAATATTAAATACTCACATTGAAAAAGAAAGGTCTAATATCAATGACCCAAGAAGTCATTAACACCTTTCCACCTTAGGGAGCTGGAAAAAAAATAATGCAAATCCAAAAGAGGTAGAAAGAAGGAAACAATAAATACAAGAGTAAAATAGTCAATGAAATACAAAAAAAAAGATTAAAAATAGAGAAAAATGGACAACGTTTCCTGTATAAATATGGTGGTAAGTGCATGACTGAATCAAGATTTGTTGTGAGAAAGTGAGATAGAGAATGGCATCCTGAAATACACATTGTGAGCATCAGTAATACTTTAATTTCAAGATATCACTCCACTTATTAAAGAAACAAAGTTCCTTATTAAAACCCTTTCCACAAAGAAAACACCAGGCTCAGATGGTTTTCCTGTTGAATTATACTCCTCACTTGCATGAAATCTGCTACAGGTTCTGGTGACTCTCCAGGGAAACATTTCCAGAACTCAACAATGCAGGGGATTTTATGTTTCTAGCATCTCGGTAAGAGACCTCCTTGATCACTGAGGGAGAGCAATAGAGAATTGAATTTCCTCCATGTGGCACCTCATCCTGGAAATGACTTGTCACTTCTGTTCACAATTTATTGGCTAGAACTCATCCTATGCCTTCACCACCCTTCGAGGGGTGGGAAAATACAGCTTTTTATTATTTTCAGGAATGAGGAATATGAAACAGGATATGGTGAACATTTAGCACCATCTCTGACCCAGAACTCTTTTTCTATAACCATCTTTGTCAATTGATCAGAAAGTATGATCAGTGAGGCAAAATTCTCTCCAAATATTGTTTATTCAGACTGAACTTGAGAATCTGTAATTAAGTTTTCCAATTCACTTTCTTACTTTTTTCATTTTTTTAAATCTTTACAAAGTTTCTGAACTTTTAAAAAGATGATCTTATTACTTAAGGGCATTTCTTTTGCTGAATTTGATCTTTTAGTCTTTTATCCATATTCTGAAAGGACGAGGCATAAAAACAATCTACTTTTGCCATACTCCCTGGGACCTACTGTGTTATACTGCTGTTGCTCTGTGATGGGGAAGGGCAGGGTAAGCAACAACCATCTTTGGCCTGTTCTTTTGTTTAAGGGAACCAATTGAAATCAAATTTTGGTGTGCAGATATAATTTTTTTTTTTTAATTTTCAAACTACAAGTTGGCTAGTGAGTACTGTGTTAGGAAAATTGAACAGGAGCCTTAGTTGAAATTTTGTGCAGTCGCTCTGCTCTGAAAAGGCTATGGGAAAAACCATTGTTTGCCTCAAGTATAATACAAACACACTGAAGAAGGCATTGTCATCAAGTGTGTGGGAAGGTAAGCTTGGGTTGCTTTTGCTGATTTGATAACTTCAAATCTTTAGTCTGAGAAAAATAAAGCTGTGCAATTAGTCATCAACACACACGTAGTACTTACAGAACTATGAGAAGTGCCAAGGGGAGGGAAGGCATTGAACAATGCAGGGTGGGTAGTGTCAGCTAGAGGGCAGAAGTACAGCGGGAGAAAAATGACACGGTGACTTAGAGATCTAACTTTCAGATCAGACAATCAACCCCGGTTTCAATTCTTGTTTCTTCCTCTTAGTAGCTTTATTACCTGGTGCCAGTTATTCCACTTTTGTAAGCTCAGTTTCTCCCTCTCCAAAATGGTGATAATCGTACTTTCTTTGGAAGGTTCGTATGGGGATTAACTGTGTCTGCATCTGGGACATAGGAAATGCTCAGTGTATCTAGTGACTTACAGTCAAAGATCCAGAAGTTATCAGTGCTTTGGTTGGTGAAT
Organism: Neophocaena asiaeorientalis asiaeorientalis; assembly: GCF_003031525.2. Lineage (NCBI taxonomy): Eukaryota > Metazoa > Chordata > Mammalia > Artiodactyla > Phocoenidae > Neophocaena > Neophocaena asiaeorientalis. The sequence continues at coordinate 4,158,888 of NW_020173691.1, forward strand.
TCAGAAAGCTTTTGCCTGAAAAATGTTTTTAATTTGTTGGGACCTTATCATGGTTGCAATTTGTTTCAGTTCTCCTAATATTCATGGGCATAGCCAGAAGCAAAGTAGATTATGCTTTTTGTAGTTTTCCCTGTTCCTAATTTATTTACATTTTTACACACACACACATTCACACACATCTCTATCTTTTCCTTTCTCTGTGGTGGTTAGTGCGTGACTGAATTGAGACTTGTTGAGACAAAGCGAGACAGAAAATGAAGTCCTGAAATAAACAGTGTGAGCATCAGTAATACTTTAACTTCCATGTTTCATGGTTATGCAAGCCCACTGCTTTGGAATTTCAACAGAACCTTGAACCATCACCAACTTTAATTTTCCTCACACTTCAACCAGTAGTAATTGGGCCCTCCCTCCTGCTGCTGCTGGTGCTGGCATTTTTGTTGTTGCCTTTCCTGCGCTTTCATTCACTTGGTTTAATTCTTTTTGGCAGCTGCAAGAGCAAATGCCAGACTCCTGTGTTTGTCACTGCAGAGCCATGGTTCCCACTCTTGCAGCGGCAACAGACTGAACTAAGCCTCTGACTCTTAAAGAAAGAGTCAGCCCTTGATGAGATCCCTGGGCTCACCAAGACTCTTCTCCCAAGCTGACATGGAGAGCAGGCGCTTTAGGGTCAGGTACCACTGGGTTCAAATCCTGGCTCTTCTTCTCATTATTGTAATACATTGGGCAAATTATTTCATCTCTGGGAGCCTCAGCTTTCTCTTTTCTAAAATGAGGATTGAAATAGGATTTAACTCAAAGAGTTGTTTGGGATTAAATGAGCTTGTGTAGGTCATGTGTGCCTGGAAGGTATGAATCCCTCAATAAACGTTAGTTACGATTATTTCCATTTCTCATGGCGAAACAGCTGTCCCCTTCAATCACCTCTAGTTACAGTGCTTTGACATCCATGACTTGCTGTTCATGGTGGAGCTTGAGAGCTTTGGGGACATTCCAACACGGGGCTGTGCTTCATTCCCACAAACGGGGTGTATTCATTTCATAGGACAGCTGGAACAAAGTACCACAGACTAGGTGGCTTAAAATAACAGAAATTTATCCTCGTAGTTTGAAATCAAGGTTTTAGCTGGGGCCATGCTCCCTCTGAAATCTAGAATCCTTCCTTGCCTCTTTCTAGCTTCCGGTGTTTGCCAGAAATCCTTGGCTTTTAGATGCATCACTCCAATACCTGCCTCTGTTGTCACATGGCTGTCCCGGGAATCTCTGTGTCTTCACATGGCCTTCTCCTCTCTGTGTGTCTTTCTTCTACTCTTCTTACAAGAATGCTAGTCGTATCCGATTAAAGACACCCCCCCCCCCATTCCACTATGACCTCATCTTAACTAACTACACTGGCAATGACCATATTTCCAAATAAGGTCCTCAGGGTTAGGACATATATTTTGGTGACAGTGGCAGGGGGACACAATTCAGCCCATAACCTCTGAACTCCTTTTGTTTTTACCAATTTCAGTTGCTGTCTGCAGCTGTTTGTGCCTCGTGGTAGGGGGGGATGTTGTCAGGATCCGGTCATAGGAGGGTGTGGAATGGACTTCGGATTGGCTCAACCAGAAAGGACTGTGGGAATGACTGGGTTAGGATGAGCCATTGTTCTTAATCTTGATTAGACATTGGAATTAGCTGGGGAGATTCAGAAATGATGATGCCTAAGTCCTGCCTGCAGTGATTCCGATTAAATTGGCCTCCGGTAAAGCTAGGCCTTAGGATGGTTTTTTTTTTTTAAACGTCTTTATTGGAGTATAATTGCTTTACAGTGGTGTGTTAGTTTCTGCTGTGTAACAAAGTGAATCAGCTATAGGTAAACATATATCCCCATATCTCCTCCCTCTTGCGTCTTCCTCCCACCCTCCCTATCCCACCCCTCTAGGTGGTCACAAAGCACCAAGCTGATCTCCCTGTGCTATGCGGCTGCTTCCCACTAGCTATCTGTTTTACATGTGGGAGTGTATATATGTCAATGCTACTCTCTCACTTCGTCCCAAAGCTCCCCAGGTGACTGCAGTACACAGGCAGATCTAAGAACCACTGAACTAGAAGAGCTCAAAGCTAACGGTGGCAGCTTTTCTACTTGATTGGATTAAAAATAATTGAAAGAATGGGCCTGTATTTTCTTTTCCAAAATCCTTGGAGCCAGATGCATTTGGGAATTCATATTTAGAAATTTTTTCAGAATTAAGAAAAGTAATAGGGAGCATATACAGTATATAACATAAAACTCCCAGTGTTAAGGGGTGTCTGGACAGCACCCCTTAATATAATACAGTAATTTTTCAGTGAAACATGTAAATATTCACATTATGAAGAGGCCTATGTCAATTCAGGTCAGGTTTTGCTACCAGAAGAGAATTGGTACTCAATTTAGAAAAAAATAAAAAAATTCAGCTTTCAGTTCTTTATAGATTCTAGAATTGAGGATAAAGGATTGTGAATGTAATTATAAAACTCTGTGTTCTGGAGCTCAAGTATTATATATCAGCACTATATACCTGACTGAAGAGGTCTTAGGTAGAAGGTATGTGCAAAAAGAGTTCTGATGTAGGGCCAGAAGGGTCAGCCCCGATCACCCTGTTCTTTCCACCAGAACCTACTCCGGAAGCCTCTGCAGGTTCACTTAGCTATTTGCAAATATACCTTCAAAACAACAAAGAAATGGCAGGTTTTGATTTCTGGCTGCTGCATCACAGGGAATCTGTACCGGGTCGAATAGGGGCCCCTCCAATTCTTGTCTTTCCCAGAACCTCAGAATGTGACCTTATTTGGAAATGGAGTAATTGCAGATGTAATGTGTTAGATGAAGTCATATTGGAATAGCTTGGGCCCTTAATCCAATATGATTAGTATCCTTATAAGAATAGAAGAGTCGCAGAGACAGGCACGCACCAAGGGAAGACAGTGTGGAGACACAGGGAGACGGCCGTATGACCACAGAAGCAGTGACTGGAGCTGCGCAGCTACAAGGCAAGGATTGCTAGTAGCACCAGAAGCTAAGAGGAAGGTATTGGACGCACCCCCCGCCACCAGACCTCTGGGGAGAGGATAGGCCTGCTGACACCTTGATTTTGGATTTCTGATTTCCAAAACCGTGAGAAAATACATTTCTGTTGCTTAAAGGATGTAACGTGGGATACTTTGTTACGGTAGTCCTGGGAAATTAACAGAGAATCCTAAGGTTAGCACTTAGGAGAGAAAGAAACCATTTCCTGTATTGTGTGGGATAAAATCCTTCTTCACTATTATTCTGCGATCAGCTGCACAAGGAGAGGGGTCTCACTAATCCCAGCGCAATTAATATTATCTATCTATATGTTTATTTAAGCAAAAAATTATACATATATTTGTACACATACATATAAGTGTATGAGAGAGAAACTGGGAGTGCATTTCCCTCTAATAGGAAGAAAAAGGGTCTCGAGGCACACCAAGACACTGGTGATATTTTTACTACAAGGAATTTTTTTGAAGTAGTATTTCACCTAGCTTCTAACTGGAGTGAAGCCAGCAAGAAGATCAGGAAAATGTCCAGGTGCCCGAGGGATTATTTCACACATACTTATTGAACTGATCACTATGGGCAATTCACGAGGACAGATGATGATCAATGCAGAGTGTGTGAAATGGGGAATACATAAATAAATCAGCAAAAATGGTCTCTCCCATAGTTATGGTTAGATATCTCAGGAACGTGGCCAGGTAAATTGACTAATAGAGAGGGATGGAAATTACATCAAAGAAGGGAAGTCTGCTAATAGTTTTATTTTAAGAGACATAAGCCAAAGCTACACAAGTTAGATCTGTTTGAGCTTCCCCCTCCTTCAATCCGTGCCTCCCCCAATACATATGCACCTCACTGCACATCCTAGAACTCAGCATCAGTACCCAGCAGTCATGGACTCTCAGCAGTTCCCCTCTGCCTTCTCTCTCCGAGGGACAGAGGGTGTGATTAATCAGGTAAAATAAATATGGGAACCTGAGTGGAGTGGGATGGGAGGGGCTTTTCTGTCAAGCACAAGATGAATTCTGGGAGCAAACAGCCCCAAGAAATGATAGCCTAATTACTACCCTTGAGGAGCAAACTATCCATTTTCAGACAAAGAATATCTGCATTAAAAAGTGACTTAAGAATGCTTCCAATAGGTAAACAAAGACCTACTGTATAGCACAGGGAACTATGCTCAGTATCTTGTAATAACCTATCATGGAAAAGAATCTGAAAAAGAATATGGGTATACGTATGACTTAATCACTTTGCTGTACACTTGAAACTAACACAACATTGTAAATTAACTATACTTCAATTTTTAAAAATCTGAAAAAAAGAATGCTTCCAAAGAAACACAATGGCATGTATTGAAACAGTGCATTGCAGTTGTGCAAGCATTTCCTATGTGTTATTGAATTTGATGCTGATAAGGAAGGTAAAGCTAATGTTATCAAAATCCATTTTACATATGAGGGAAAGTAGGCGACGTGACCATAGCTGGCAAGTGTCAGGCCAGGCTTGGAACTAGGTCCGGTGACTTTGGGTCCGGGGCTTTCACCACTGTCTACCAATCACGCCATGTACTGTGGCATATTGTAGTGGAGTGGGGACAAGGTGAGCTCTCTAGCCTAGGATTTAAGAGGTTGGACTTTGGAATAAGATGGACCTGACCTGGGTTTGCAAACCTGGGTGACTTTGAGCAAGTTACTTAATTGATTTCAGCCTCTATATATTTTCTCATCTGCAAAATGAGGTTTCTTCTAATTCCTCAAGGATGTTGGTGATGATTAATGGGTTAATACCCACAAATGTCTTGACTTAAGGATTGAAAGATGGTATTAATAATTGAAAAATAACACAAAAACTTTTTAGAGGTACTGAGAGTATCCAAAGTAATAAAGTGGTCTCACAGCCAGGTGAGATATGCCAGGGCAGGAAGCCCTGTGTTCCTCCTTCTCTAGTATCTATTACTAGATATTTTCCTCATCTTGGCCTCAGTGAATGCTCTCTTGCCTGCTTTACCATCCAGTTTGGAGTGGGGAGTGTGTTTGGAATAAAATATATAAATATAGACATCTATATATAGTTATCAAACTATTATTATTGTCATCATCAAAATTCTTATCATGCTTAGATGACTGGTGGATAACAGTTCTGCCATGTTGAGTTTGGGTGGATCCCCACCCTGATCCCCACAGTATATCAAACTATACTTTGGTAATCAATAACTCCGTCTCAAACTGAAGGTTGTGACCCTTGTTTCAATGAAGGTTACTCTCTACTTCCTAATTATGCAAGTTATCATGGGATATGCCACTCACTCATAGGAAATAATATATAACCGTAGCCATGGAAAATGATTTCCTAAAATGTTCATTGCAAAGGAGAAATGGTATCCAGTGAAAGGAAGTGATCTTTTCAAAGAACAGGAGTGTGCCCAGCCGAATTCATAAAAATGATTAACCTGTAAAAGATTAATTATCAGGGGATTTCCAAGGGGAATTAGTCAACCAGTCTTGATTCAGGCTAAAAACATTAAAAAGTGAAACTAGCAATAGAGAAGATTCAAAAAAATACAGATATTACATAGTTGATGAATCTGCAAAATAAAATGGTTTGGGGTTAGCTACCAAAGTATTTGGTCAAGTCCCGCTGCACCTACTTGGCTTTTTCCAGGCTATATCTTGACATTTCTTCTGGAAAATTAAATAAGATGAGGGAGGCTGAGGGGAGAAAAAAGTAGCATCCGTATGCTGAGGAGGCACTAACAGAGTTGCTGATGTTGAATTACACAGCTTGATATTTCTCAAGTTAATCTGAGGCGTCACGTGAGACAGTAAGCACTGTATAAGCCCACAGCTGTCTTTATAACGCACAAGAGAAGACTTCAGTTAGTACCGTTATTGCCACCCCTAATCTTACTGGAGAAAAGTTTGAAATAAATAATAGGCAAGTGAACAATATCCACTAAACTTTAGTTGTGCTGTAAAATATAAGAGTACATGAATACATACATATATAGCATACATAGATAACCCCATATAAATATATATATGTAGATAGAATAAATACATAGATTAAAAAATTGTAAAAATATCAAAATTTCTTTAACATATAAAGCTGTCTTTAGTTTATTGAGACACACTGATAGGATCCTTGATATGAATGGTGATGCTCCCCCAGAGTGTAGCCAAGATGGGCCAGATGAAAATAGAGCTGAATTACTCTACAGACAAACAGAAAAGGGAATATCAAGTATTCAGGAGTATACTTCCCTCAACCTTTTAATCACTTTTTGTATTTTACAAATGAGAAAAGTGAAGTTTAAAAAAGTTGAATGATGAGTCCCACATGTTCAATCTACAAACATGTATTGGTTGCCTGTTGTGTGCCAGTCCAAGGGATTCCACCTTTGTGGAACTTATACTCTATGGAGTGATGGGTGACCAGACAATGAAAAAGTAAACAAGTAAATATGTAATAGAATTTACAGTTATCATAAATGCTATAAGGAAAGAAATTAAGGCCTAAGGGAATAAACAGAACCTGGGTAAGGAGTGCACATTCTAGTTTAGAGCATTTCAACCACTAAGAACCCTCATAGTATGGATTAAAATTAATCACAAATAATCATGTTAGGTTGAAGAAATCTAAACTAAATCATAGAGAATAAAACATCTGGTGAAAGAGCATTCCATGTAGAAACTAATATCAAGTACAAATGCCCTGAAATGCAAAGAGCTTGTTGTGTTAAAGGAAGGATAAGAAAGTACTGGTGGCTGGAGCTTTAAGAAACAATGAAGAACGTGATTGGAGATGAAGATGGAGAAGTAGGTGTCTGCACGATCACAGAGGACTTTATGCTTAAGGGTTTGGAGGAGGTGCCACTGGACAGTTTAGAATTAAGGAGTGATAATTTGTTCTTATGTTTTGGAGGGTCATGGTGACTTTTGTGAAGCGATTAGAATGTGGAGTGGCAAGCCTGAAAAGAGTAAAACAATAGTCAATAAAATTGCTGTTGTCCAGGTGAAAGAATGTGAAAATATCAGAAGGGGTGGGAAATGCTTGGATTCAGGATATATTTTGAAAATAGAGCAGAGAGATTGCTGGATGTGTGGGAAAGAGAAAAATCGAAGATGACTTCTAGATTTTTAGCTCAAGGAATTAGATGAATGGTCCTGCCATTTTCTGAGATGGGGAAAATCACAGAAACAGGTGTGTTGGGGGGGACAGTCCAGCTTTGTGTACTTGAATTGTGAGATACCCAAGTTGAGTATTGAAGAGGCATTTAAGAAATTTATTCCAGCACTCAAGGGAGAGATCGGATCTGGGAGTCATTGGCACATGTGCATCATAAAGAAGAGAGCAGCCCTTAAGACTCAGAATTTAACCGAAGCAGGAAATTGGAGCACAGGATGACTAGAGAAGTGACTAGTAGAAATATAAGCCCCCATTCTGTCATACCTGTTCCCTCTTCTTCAAGAATCCTTCAAAAGATCAAGAGGAACATTGTATGGGATGAGGCTTTCAGCCTTTTTTTTTTTTCCCCCTTTTTTTTTTTTTTTTTTTTTTTTTTGGTACGCGGGCCTCTCACCGTTGTGGCCTCTCCCGTTGCGGAGCACAGGCTCCAGACGCGCAGGCTCAGCGGCCATGGCTCACGGGCTCAGCCGCTCCGCGGCGTGTGGGATCCTCCCGGACCAGGCCACGAACCCGTGTCCTCTGCATCTGGCAGGCGGACTCTCAACCAGTGCGCCACCAGGGAAGCCCTTTTTTTCCCCTTTTAATCATTAAAGAATTCCAGATGTCTGAGTGTTTGGGGGCATTCAGGTTACAGCCACTTAGGTTATGATTATAAAGGCCAATATAGGACATCTATAGCTATATACACATGCTTTTTATACAAGGAATATTACCTGAATGTTTCATCTAAGGTGTTTTGAACAGGTTCATCTAGGTAGACAGGGCATATAAGTTGAAATATTGGCTAATTGGAGATATGAGTCTGAATCTTAGAGGAGGAGTCAGGGTCAGAATGTGAATTGGGGAACTATTTATGTAGAAGGTGGAGCTGAGATTCACTGATATATATAGGGAAGGTCAGATAGAGAAAGAAAACAGAATGATGTCCTTTGGTGGATACATACACCTAGCATCTGGAAACAGCAAGAAGACAGAGAAAACATCAAAGAAGAGGACAAACAATAGGAGTGCAAAATGTAGTTCCAGTTAAGTCAGGAGAGAAGGAACTTAACATTCTATAGCAGTGGCTTTAATATGATAAATATTTTCTGCAATGGAGCACTGAATGTTCTTGAGGAATCTAGTTTTATTATACTCATTTTTGTGTTTCTTGGCAAAGTGCAGGGTAAGGCTACACCTTTAGATAATGTTTTCACAATAAGAGCTAAAGCACTTTTCCTGGTTAAGCTTCAGTGTTGGACTTTCTGAGGTGGAAAGAGAACCAAGTTGCCAAATCCCATTTCTGGTGACCATAATAGTGTAGGAACGGCATCCGCCCTAGAGATTCTGTGCAAGGGATTTAAAATAGAAACTCAGAAAGTCAGCAACTCACATCGAGCCTCCACCCTTTTCTCATCTTCCTTTGTTTTCATTTGCCTGTTACTGGGAGCCCTTGATCTAAGGAGGGTTCCCATCCTTCCTGGCCAACCCCTGAACTCTGGCCTCCTGCCCATTGCTGAATAGTAGTCCAGATTCCCTTCACTGGAGAGATGAACAAAACGTAGAGAGGACAAAACATGGACTGCTCTTTGGTATCCTTGGCTCATGACTTGTAAATAAAGTTGACATTAGGTACAAATGGAATCATTTGGCTAAAATCAGTCCTGTGATGTACTGAAACTGTCCAGAGTTTTCTCCTTAAATAAATCTTCAGGGTTTCTGCTTTTTGATGAGGACTTCTTTGTATCTTTAAAAAAAAAAAAAAAAGGAAAGGCAAATTACATTTTCGATTTAGAAAAAGTGTTTTCCAAATCATAAATAACTTTTAGCTGTTGTGGTCTTCAATAAGTTAAACTTCAGTTTACTGTCAAATGCTTAAAAATAGTTCAGTACATTATTCACTGTTAAAGTGCATTGAATTGTTAATGATATTATTTGATTATTCTCTCACTGAAATTTTCTATTTTTTCACTACTCCACACTCAACACTTGCAGAAGGAAGCATGATAGTGCAATGAGAAAATGCTGGTGGAAGAGAGTAGTGAAATATGGAACTTGGCTGACTTCAGGTCATGAGAGAGTAAAGGTCCCCTGCTACCTTCCTATTTCCTTTTCTGGCCATTTGGAAATATCTATTTCCAACTCAGTCCTAGGGCCATCACCATGTTCCCTTTGGTGACTCAAAGTCCCACATGTAGATGTCCAGTTCTTAAATTGCCTCTGTAGGCAACTCATAATCAATTCAATGAACCTAATAGAACTCCTCTCCCTTTGCCTTCAGTTTCTGGCTCACTTATACAGCTACATTAATTTAATCAGATTTACTTCTACCTCTACTTCAAAGCATATCACCAGTAGTTCACAGAAACATATCAAATCAATACAATAATATATATTATTTCCCTTCCTTTTCCCAACTCCTTTTAAAATATGTTTTTTCCTTAGAGTCCTGCTACTGTGGGCTTTAAAAAGTAAGCCCACCCTAATGATTTTAAGGTAAAGTGAAGGATGTTATTAAATGTGGCATTTGTGTGGATGATGATTCATGCTGTTCCTGGGGAAAAATACATTAGAACTCCATTCTTGACTTTGACTGCTCCTCTTTGATTGTTTGCTCTTTATTAATTTTAGAAAGATCTTGACTAGCTGCAAAAGAGTTAGTATTTTAATTGTGATCTTATAATATTTAAAAACATAACTCAAGGAGATTTGCATCTTTTTTATGTTGAATTTTCCTATCCAAGACCCTGGTATGGCTTTCCATTAATTCAAGTCTATTTTTGTGTCTTTCCATATGGTTTTAAAGTTTTCTATTATATGGTTTTTAACACTTCTTGTTTTATTTTTTCTAAGTATTTTGTGTGTCTGTGTTATTATTGTAAATGAGGAATTCTATTCAATTGTACGTAATTGATTTTTATGATTATATTTTTCTATAGAATGCAGACTAATTACTCTAGTTAAATTTATATCCTACCTTTCTTATTATTTTTAGAAGTTTTTGCATTGATATTTAAAGCCAGAATTTGGGTGCTAGATATGCTCATTACTAATGGTATGTCATTGCTCATAAGCCCTATCAGCATAAAACTAATGAAATTATGTAATTGTACAGATACACACAAATACACCACACATCAGATATTTCAACAAAACATATTACATGAATTTTTGATTTCCCAGTGCATATAAAAGTCATATTTACACTATACCATAGTCTATTAAGTGTGCAATAACATGTCTAAATAAAGTACATATCTCAATTAAAAAATACTTATTGCTAAAAAATGCTAACCATTATCTGAGCCTTCAATAAATTGTAGTAATAACATCAAAGATCATTGATCACAGATCACCATAACAAATAAAATAACAATGAAAAAGTTTGAAATATTACAAGAATTATCAAAATATGACAAAGACACATGAAGTGAGCAAATGCTATTGGAAAAATGGATCCAACAGACTTGCTCGAATGCAGCCTTGCCACAAACCTTCAATTTGTAAAAAATGTAGTGTCTGTGAAGCAAAGTGCAGTGAAACAAGGTATGCCTGTACTCTCTTAACAACTTTCCAGTATGTCATACAACAGTGTTAGCTATAGTCAATGTGTAGTACATTACATCTCTAATACTTATTTGTCTTATAACTGGAAATTTGTACCTTTTGACCACCTTCCTCCAATTACCCATCCCCCATACCCTCTGCCTTTGGTAGCCACAAGAAAGTCTGACGTCTATTTCTATGAGTTTGTTTTCTTGTTTGTTTGTTTTTTGTTTTTGGACTCCACATATAAGTGAGATCATAAAGATATTTGTTTTTCTCTGTCTGACTTATTTCACTTAGCATAATGCCCTCAAGGTCCATCCATGTTGTCCCAAATGGTATATATGTGTGTATAAAATGGGATATTACTAAGCCATAAAAAACAAGAAAGTCCATATATATATTTATTTTTATATACGTAAATGGATAAAGTTGTGATACGTATACATATATATGTATCGGTTTTATACATTTATACCAGTTATGTATGTATATACACATGCATAAGCATATTTGTATGTGTGTATGTGTATATATATATATATCCCAACTTCTTTATCCATTTGTCCATTGATGGACACTTAGGTTGTTTCCACGTCTTAGCTATTGTAACTAATGCTGCTATGAACATGGAGGTGCAGACAACTTTTCGAGTTAGTGTTTTTGCTTCCTTTGGATAAATACCAAGAAGTGGAATTGCTGAATCATATGATAGTTCTGTTTTTAACTTTTGAGGATCCTCCATACTGTTTTCCATAGCTACTGTACCAATTTACAATCCCACCAACAGTGCACAATAGTTCCCTTTTCTCCACATCCATGCCAGCACTTAATATCTTTTGTATTTTTGATAATGACCATTCTTACAGGGGTGAGGTGACATCTCATTGTGGTTTTAGTTTGCATTTTCCTAAAGACTAGTGATATTGAATATCTTTTCATGTATCTGTTGGTCTTTCATATATCTTCTTTGGAGAAATGTCTATTCAGGTCCTTTGCCCATTTTTAAATGGGTTTTTTTTGCTGTTGGGTTGTATGAGTTCTTTAAATATTTTGGATATTAACCCCTTATTAGATATATGATTTGCAAATTTTTTCCCATTCTGTAGGTTGTCTTTTAACTTTGCTGTTGGTTTCTTTTGCTGTGCAAAAGTTTTTTAGTTTGACGCATCACACTTGTTTATTTTTTATTTTTTTAAGTGTTGTATTCAAAAAAGCATTACCAAGATCCATGTCAAGGATCCTTGTTCCTGTGTTTTCTTCCAGGAGTTTTATGGTTTCAGATCTTACATTTAAGTCTTTAATCTACTTTGAGTGAATTGTTATTAGTAGTGTTAAGATATGGGTCCAGTTTCATTCTTTTACATGTGAATATCCAATTATCCTAGCACCATTTATTGAAAAGATTGTCCTTTCTCCAATGAGTATGCTTGGCTCCCTTGTCAAATATTAGTTGATTGTACATGCTAAGGCTTATTTCTGGGCTCTCGATTCTATTGCATTGGTCTATTTGTCTGTTTTTATGCTAGTATTATACTGTTTTGATGATTATAACATAAGAGTATAGCTTGAAATCAGGAAATGTGATACCTCCTGCTTTGTTCTTCTTTCTCAGGATTTCTTTGGCTATTTGGGATCTTTTATGGTTCCATATAAATTTTAGGAGTGTTTTTTCTAAAACACTAAAAAATGCCACTGGAATGTTGATAGGGATTGTATTGAATCTATAGATGTCTTTTGGTAGTGCTGACATTTTAACAATGTTAATTCTTCCCATTCATGAATACAGGATACCTTTCCATTTATTGTGTCTTCTTTGATTTCTTTCAACAATGTCTTGTAGTTTTTAGAGTAAAGATCTTTCACCTCCTTACTTAAATTTATTCCAAAGTATTTTATTGTTATTTGATCAATTTCTTTACTTCCTTTTCAGAAAATTTGTTGTTAGTGTGTAGAAACACTACTAATTTTTGTATGTTAAGTTTGTATCCTGCAACATCACTTAATTCATTGATTAGATCTAATAGTTTTTTGGTTGAGTCTTTCAGATTTTCTATATATAAAATCATGTCATCTGAAAACAGAGACACTTCTTTCTTTCCAATTCTGATACATTTTATTTCTTTTTCTTACCTGATTGCTCTAACTAGGACTTCTAGTACTGTTTTGAATAGGACTGGTGAAAGTGGGCACCCTTGTCTTGTTCCTGGTCTTAGAGGAAAAGCTTTCAGTCATTCATCATTGAGTATGTTAGCCATGGACTTGTGAAAAAATGGCCTTTTTTATGTTGAAATATATTTCTTCTATGCCTAATTTGTTAAGAGTTTTTATCTTGGATAGATGTTGAATTTATCAAATGCTTTTTCTGTGTCTGTTGAAATGATCATGATTATTTTCCTTCATTCTATTAATGTGATGTATCACATTGATAGATTGTGTATGTTGAAAGATCCTTGCACGCCAGGGATAAATCCCACTTGACCATGACATATGAGCCTTTTAATGTGCTGCTGAATTTGGTTTGCTAGTACTTGATTGAGAATTTTTGCATCTATGTTCATCAGGGATATTCACCTGTCGTTCTATTTTCCAGTAGTGTTCTTTTCTGGTTTTGGTATTGGGATAATGGTGGCCTTATAAAATGAGTTTGGACACTACTATATATAAAATAGATAACCAACAAAGACCTCCCGTACAGCACAGGGAACTACACTCAATATTTTGTAATAACCTGTAAGGGAAAAGAATCTGAAAAAATAAAAATAAAAATATATGTATAGTTGAGTCACTTTGCTGTTTACCAAGAACTCAGACAGCATTGTAAATCAACTATACTTCGATTTAAAAAAAAATGAAAAAAGAATAAAAGAAAATAAAGTGAGTTTGGGAATGTTTCTTCCTTTTCAGTTTTTCAAAGAGTTTGAGAAGGATTGGTGTTAATTTTTAAACTGTTTGGTAGAATTCACTGGTGAAGCTATCTGGTCCTGGGCTTTTCTTTGTTGGGAGATTTTTGCTTACTGATTCAATGTTCTTCTAGCAGTTAGTCTAATCAGATTTTCTATTCCTTCCTGTTTCAGTCTTGGTAAGTTGTATGTTTCTAAATATCTTTTCATTTCTTCTTGGTTGTCCAGTTCATTGGTGTATAGTTGTTCATGGTAGCCTCTCATGATACTTGCAATTTCTGTGGTAGCCATTGTGATGTCTCCTTTTTCATTTACAATTTTGTTGATTAGGATTCTTTCTGTTTTTTCCTTGGTTGGTGTAGTTAAGGATTTGTTGATTTTGTTTATCTTTTCAAAGAACCAACTCTTAGATTATTTTTTTTCTCTTGTTCCTCTGTTCTCTATTTCATTTATTGCTGCTCTTTATTATTTCCTTTCTTCTACTAACTTTGGGCTCAGTTTGTTCTTCTTTTCTGTGGTTCCTTAAGGTGAAGGGTTAGATTGTTTACTTGGAATCTTTCTTGCTTCTTAATGTAGGTATACACTGCTATGAATTCCCCTCTTAAAACTGTTTTGCTGCATCCCACAAGTTCTGGTATATGTGTTTTCATTTTCACTTGCCTCCAGAAACATTTTTATTTCTTCTTTAATTTCTTCTTTGATCCATTGGTTGTTCAGGAGAACCATGATGGAATTAAATTTAAAAAATCATGAACTATTTAGAAATCCCTCAGATATATTGAAATTCAAAACCACATTTCTAAATAATGTGAGTTAAAGGAGAAGTGAAAAGGTGAATCAGGAAAAAAATTCAAACCAAATGGTAATGAAAATAAAACATTTACAGTTTTGTGGTGTGCAAGCAAAAGAAGTGCTTTTAAAGAAATTTATAGCAAAAATAGCTATTATAAAGGAAAAAAAAAGACAATTTCAATGACCCAAATTTCCAGCTAAAGAAACTAGAAAAATCTAGAAAAAAAAAAGAAAAAGAACAAATTATACCCAAAGTAAGTAGAAGGATGGAAATAATGTAACTAACTAACTAACTAAATTTTAAAAATGTTAATGAGATGATAGGCAATAGAAAGAAAACTAAGGAAGCCAACACTGATTCTTTTGAAGAGGAGTAAAGTTAGTAAATCTCTAGGAAGACTGATCAAGAAAAAGAGATGACAAAATTTACCAATATCAAGTTTGAAAGACACACTATTATTACAGATTGTATAGATTTTTAAAATGCAATAGGGAATATTAAAAAAAAACCTTTTTGCTAATAAATTAATCAAATTCAATAAACTAGATGAATTCTTTGAATAACACAACAGGTTTGGTACCTGGTTGAAAATTATATGAAAAATCTGAATAGCCTCAAAGCTATTAAATGATTTGTAATATTTAAAGAGAAAATAACATCACCTTACCCAAACTCTTTAAAAATATAGAGGATGAGGTAATATTTCCCAACTAATTTTTAAGACTAGCATAACTCTGGTTGCAAAACTTGACAAAGAAATTAAATGATATTATAGAATAGTACCCCTTATAAACATAGATACAAAAAAGTCAGCAAAATATTAGTAAATCAAATCCAGTAATATGCTTTTAAAAAGAATATATCATGACTAAATATGGCTTATTCCAGGAATGCAATGTTGTCTCAACATTCAAATGTAGCTTATCATGTAGGATAAAGGAGAATTGTCATACAATTTTATTAATAAGTATAGAAAAAGATTTGGTAAAATTCAATACCCAGTTATGGTAAAGCTCTAAGAAAACTAAGAATAGGAGGGAATATCTTTAATTTAATGAAGGACATCTAAAAAAAATACACATAACATAAGGATAAATGAAGATATATAGAATACTTTCCCCTTGAGATTTAAGCAAGGGAGGGACATTCATTTTCACCATTTCTATTCAACATTGTACTGGAGGTTCTAACCAGTGCAATAAGGCAAGGAAAGAAATAAGCACACAAATTGGACAGAAGAAATAAAACTGTCTTTGTACAATGACAAATTATTGTATACATAGTACATTAAAAAGAACCTATTTTTTGAAAGCCTATTGGAATTAAATGAATTTTAGGAAAGTTTCAGGACACAAGGTTAATATGAAAAAAATCAATTATATCACACTATACATTAGCATCACTATACATGAGTAATAATGTAGAAATATATTTAAAATATCACTCATAAGTGATGAAATACTTAGGAGTATATTTAATAAAAGTTGTACAAGACCTCCATGCTTTTTGCATAGAAATTGACAAGCTAATTAAAAAATTTATGTGGAAATGCAAATAATCCTAGAATAGCCAAAACAATTTTGAAAAAGATAAACAAACCTGATTTCCATACTTACTATAAAACTGTAGCAATCCAAACAATATTATATTGGGGGAAAAAAGACAAAAAAGATCATTGGAACAGAATTAATAGCCTAAAAATTGACCCACAGGTATATGGTCAATTTATTATTGACTAAGGCATCAAATTAATTCAACAAATGATACCAGACATCTATTTGGGGAAAAAATGTGTCTGTATTCCTACTTAACA
This sequence comes from Neophocaena asiaeorientalis asiaeorientalis, assembly GCF_003031525.2. Lineage (NCBI taxonomy): Eukaryota > Metazoa > Chordata > Mammalia > Artiodactyla > Phocoenidae > Neophocaena > Neophocaena asiaeorientalis. The sequence goes on from NW_020173691.1 coordinate 4,175,162, forward strand.
CTATAAGAAAAAATTAATCAGAAACAGTGTGATAGTTGATCTCCTGTGTAAGCTTGACTGGTCTATGGAGGGCCCAGATATTTGGTGAAATATTATTCTAGGTGTGCCTGTGAGAATGTATCTAGATTAAATTACCCTGTGAATTGTTAGTCTGAGTAAAATAAATTGCCTTCCCTATTGTGGATGGGCTTCATTCAGTCAATGAAGGCCAGAATAGAACAAAAGCCTGAATAAGGGAGTGTTTGCTCTCTCTACCTGATTGTCTTCAAGTTGAGACATGGGCCTCCTGCCTTTGGACTCAAACTTGGATTGGAACTTACACCATTGGTTCTCCTGGTTCTCAGGCCTTCAGGCTCAGATGGTACTACACCATTGATGTTTCCAGGTCTCCAGCTTACCAACTGCTGTTCTTGGGACTTCTCAGCTTCCATAATTGTGTAAACTAATTCCTTATAATCAATCTCTTTATACAGATAGAGATCAAGATGTATATTATGTCTCAGTCTCTATCTGTCCCACTGGTTCTGTTTCTCTGGAGAACCCAGACTAATACAAATGGGTCACAGACCAAAATATAAAAGCTAAAATGCTAAACATTTTAGTAGAAACCATTGGCTAAACGCTTTAGGTTCTTGGGGTAAACAAAGGTTTCTTAAACAGGATTAATAATAATGATAATAATAATAATAGCATAAACTATATAAGAAAAAATTGGAAAATTTAACTTCATCATAATTAAAACTTTTACTCTCCAAGGACACTGTTAAGAAAATGAGAAAACAAACCACAGACTGTGAGAAATTATTTGTGATATGTATATGACAAAAGATTTCCACTCAGCGTATAATAAAGACTCAACAATAAGTATACAACCATCTCCATTTAAAATATGGGCAAAATATTTGAATAGACACTTTAGAAACAGAGGAATAAGAACATGAAAAGATGATTAACATTTAACAATGACACAACATTATTGAGTCAAAAGTCATCAGGGAAACACAGATTAAAAGCACACTGAGATACCATTTCATACTCCTTAGAATGGCTAAAATTCAAAGGTCTGATAAGTCCAATGGTTATGCAGTGAAGTAACTGGAACTCTCATACATTAATGAAGAGAGTTATAAAATGGTAAAATGTTTGGAAAAGAGTTTCATATAAACATGTCAGTATCATATGGCCCAGGAATTCCATTTCCAAGGTAAATGAATGCATATATACCCATACAACTGAGTAATTTATTCCAAGAGAGATGACTGCATACATACATAAAAAGGCTTCTACATGAATGTTCATAGCAGTTTTATTCATAAAAGTTTCTTTTTTTTAATTGGGGTATAGTTGTTTTACAATGTTGTGTTCGTTTCTACTGTACAGTGGAGTTCCCTGTGCTATACAGCAGGTTCTCATTAGTTATCTATTTTATACATATTAGATCAGAGCTCAGTAAAACTTTAATCCGCTTGACTGCTGATGGGTGGGACTGGGTTCCCTCCCTGTTGGTTGTTTCACCTGAGGCAACCCAATGCTGGAGCCTACCTGGGCTCTTTGGTGGGCCTGATGGCAGACTCTGGGATGGCTCACGCCAAGGAGTACTTCCCAGAACTTCTGCTGCCAGTGTCCTTGTCCCCACAGTGAGCCACAGCCACCCCCTGCCTCTGCAGGAGACCCTCCAACACTAGCAGGTAGGTCTGGTTCAGTCTCCCCTGGGGTCACTGCTCCTTCCCCTGTGTCCCAATGCACACACTATTTTGTGTGTGCTCTCCAAGAGTTTAGTCTCTATTTCCCCCAGTCCTGCCAAAGTCCTGCAGTCAAATCCCAGTAATCTTCAAAATCTGATTTTCTAGGAATTCCTCCTCTTGTTGCTGGACCCCAGGTTGGGAAGCCTGACGTGGGGTTCAGAACCTTTGCTCTAGTTGATGGACTTCTGTGGTATAAGTGTCCTCCAGTCTGTGAGTCACCCACCCGGCAGTTACGGGATTTGATTTTACTGTGATTGTGCCCCTCCTACTGTCTCACTGTGGCTTCTCCTTTGTCTTTGGATGTGGGGTATCTTTCTTGGTGAGTTCCAGTGTCTTCCCGTCAATGATTGTCCAGCAACTAGTTTTGATTCTGATGTTCTCACAAGAGGAAGTGACAGCATGTCCTTCTACTCTGCCATCTTGGTTCAGGGCCCCCTTTGTCTCTTTTGACAGTCTTTATTTTAAAGTCTATTTTATCTGATATGAGTATTGCTACTCTAGCTTTCTTGTGATTCCATTTGCATGGAATATCTTTTTGCATTCCCTCACTTTCAGTCTGTATGTGTCCCTAGGTCTGAAATTGGTCTCTTATAGACAGCATATTTATGGGTCTTGTTTTTGTATCCTTTCAGCCAGTCTGTGTCTTTTGGTTGGAGCATTTAATCCATTCACATTTAGGGTAATTGTTGATATGTATGTTCCTATTACCATTTTCTTAATTGTTTTGGGTTTGTTTTTAAGGCCTTTTTCTTCTCTTGTGTTTCCTGCTTAGAGAAGTTCTTTTAGCATTTGTTGTAGGGCTGGTTTGGTGGTGCTCAATTCTCTTAGCTTTTGCTTGTCTGTAAAGCTTTTGATTTCTGTGTCAAATCTGAATGAGATCCTTGCTGGTTAGAGTAATCTTGGTTGTAGGTTTTTCCCTTTCATCACTTTAAATATATCCTGCCACTTCCTTCTGGCCTGCAGCGTTTCTGCTGAAAGATCAGCTGATAATCTTATGGGGATTCCCTTCTATGTTATTTGTTGCTTTTCCCTTGCTGCTTTTAATATTTTTTTCTTTGCATTTAACTTTTGATAGTTTGATTAATATGTGTCTCAGTGTGTTTCTCTTTGGATTTTTCCTGTATGGGATTCTCTGTGCTTCCTGGATTTGATTAACTATTTCCTTTCCCATTTAGGGAAATTTTTGACTATAATCTCTTCACATATTTTCTCAGGCACTTTCTCTTTCTCTTGTTCTTCTTGGACCCCTATAATTTGAATGTTGGTGCATTTAATGTTTCCCCAGAGGTCTCTGAGACTATCCTCAATTCATTTCATTCTTTTATCTTTACTCTGCTCTGCAGTAGTTATTTCCACCATTCTACCTTCTAGCTCACTGATCCATTCTTCTGCCTCAGTTTTTCTGCTATTTATTCCTTTTAGACTATTTTTAATTTCATTTATTGTGTTGTTCATCACTGTTCATTTGTTCTTTAGTTCCTTTAGATCCTTGTTAAACGTTTCTTGTATTTTCTTCATTCTATTTTTGAGATTTTGGATCATCTTTACTATCATTACTCTGAATTCTTTTCAGGTGGACTGCCTATTTCCTCTTTGTTTGTCTTGGTCTTGTAGGTTTTTACCTTGCTCCTTCATTTGCAGCATATTTCTCTGTCTTCTCATTTTGTTTCACTTACTGTGTTTGGCTTCTCCTTTCTGCAGGCTGCAGGGTCATAGTTCCTCTTACTTCTGGTATGGCCCCCAGTGGGTGAGGTTGGTCCAGTGGCTGTGTAGGCTTCCTGGTGGGGGGGGACTGGTGCCTGTGTTCTGGTGGGTAGAGCTAGATCTTGTCCCTCTGATGGGCAGGGCCACATCCTGTAGTGTGTTTTGTGGTGTCTGTGGGCTTAGTATGACCTCAGGTAGCCTGTCTGTTAATGGGTGGGGTTGTATTCCTGTCTTGCTAGTTGTTTGGCATGAGGCATCCAGCAGTGGAGCTTGCTGGCCGTTGGGTGGAGCCAGGTCTTGGGGTTGAGATGCAGACCTCTAGGAGAGCTCTTGCTAATTAGTATTCCCTGGCGCTGGGAATTCTCTGGTGAATCAGTGTCCTGGACTCACTCTCCCACCTCAGAGTCTCAGCCCCGACCCCTATCTGGAGCACCAAGACCCTGTAAGCCACAAAGCGTGGAAGAAAAGGAAAAGAAAATGAACAGACAAACAAAACAGCAAGACAAATGGTGAAAGCAAAACCAAACAGACAAAAACACACCAAGAAGCACACATATCCACCCACTCACCCCCACACACACACACACACACACACACGAAGAGAAGAGAAAACGAAAAGAAGAGAGAAACCAAGCAAATGAATGAACACAAAAATGGAAACAGACACTAAAAACTAAACTAACAAAACCAAAAAACCAAACACAAATCAGAAGCAGAAAGCAAACTCTAGGTAGGTCTCTGGACCTGCTGTGGGCACTGTGGGGCCAGCTCAGACTCTGACCTGGCCCAACTCCTGCGTGTACTTGCCCCCAAAGCCCACAGGTGCCCCCAACGTCCACGGTATCAACTGTGGGAACACTCGTTGTGTATTCAGATATTCCATACATGCAGGGTTTACCAAGCCGATTGCCGGGATTTAACCCACTGCTCCTGTGGCCGCACAGAGAGATTTCCCTTCCTCTTCTGTGTTCGCACTGCCCCTGGGGTTTAGCTTTGGTTTTGGCCTGCCTCTGCATGTGGGCCACCCTCAGGTGTCTGTTCCCCACCCAGGCAAGCGGGGCCAAAAGCGGCGGCTGATTAGATCTCACTTGCTCACTCAGGCCTCGGAGAGGGAGGGATACGGCAGTCACAGTTGGGATGTGCGAGGAATGCCTGCAGTGGCAGAGGCTGGCAGGAAGTTGCAACAGCCTGAGGCACACTGTGCACTCTCCCAGGGAAGTTGGCCCCAGGCTGTGGGACCCTCGGCAGCGGGAGGCTGCACAGGCTTCCAGGAAGGTGTGGGCAGTGACCTGCGCTTCCTCACAGGACCCTTGGTGGCAGCGGCGGCAGCAGTAGCTGTCACGCCCACCTCTGGGGTCCAAGATAACAGCTGCCGCTTGCACCTGCCCCTGGAGCTCGTGTAGGAGGTGTCCTGCTGTCTGTGAGTGCACAGAGAAAGAAGCTCCTATGGCAGGCCCACCCCTCTCCTCACGCATCCCATAATGATGGTCCCTTGCCTGTCTGGCAGGCCTGGGCTTCTTCCTGGACTCCCTCAGCTGTGGTGCATTAGCCCCCTCAGGCTGTCTTCATGCAGTGAGCCCCAGTCCTCTCCCTGGGGTCTGACCTCCAAAGCCTGAGCCTCAGCTCCCAGCCCCCACCCTCCCCAGCGAACAGATAAGTGTCTCGGGCTGGGGAGTGCTGGTCGGCACCAATCCTCTGTGTGGTAATCTCTCTGCTTTGCCCTCTGCACCCCTGTTGCTGTGCTTTCCTCTGAGGCTCCGAAGTTCCGCCCCCCCCGCCCATCCCCACCAGTGAGGGCTGTTCCTCGTGTGTGGAAACTGTTCCTTCTTCACAGATGCCTCCCAGAGACACAGGTTCTGTCCCAATCCCTTTGTCTCCTTTTTTTCTTTTGCCCTACCCAGTTATGTGGAGATTTTCTTGCCTTTTTGGAAGTCTGAGGTCTTCTGCCAGAATTCAGTAGGTATTCGGTAGGAGTTGTTCCACATGTAGATGTCTTTTTGATGTATTTGTGTGGAGGAAGGGGATCTCCATGTCTTACTCTTCCACCATCTTCAAGCCTGCCCCCCTAAAAGTTTCAATTTAAAAGTAACCCAAATATCCACCAACAGGTTAATGAATAAACAAATTGTGATATAGTTACACAACAGAATACTACCTAGCAACAACAATGTATGAACTGCTGATACCTGCAAAAATAAGGATGAATTTCACTGACCTTATGTTGGGCAAAAGAAACCAAGTCTAAAATAGGCAACATTAGGGCTTCCCTGGTAGCGCAGTGGTTGAGAGTCCGCCTGCCGATGCAGGGGACACGGTTTCATGCCCCTTTCTGGGAAGATCCCACATGCCGCGGAGCAGCTGGGCCCGTGAGCCATGGCCGCTGAGCCTGCGTGTCCGGAGCCTGTGCTCCGCAACGGGAGAGGCCACAACAGTGAGAGGCCCACATACCACAAAAAAAGTAAAAAATAAAATAGGCAACATTAATCTATGGTTATAGAGATCAGACCAGCATTTCTCTCTGATGTGTAGATTAGCTGCAAGGGGGCATAGGGGAAACTTATAGGATATTGGGAATGTTCTATATCTTAGTTAGATTGTTGATTATTTGAATGTATACATTTGTCAAAATTCACTGAACTGTATACTTTTAAATGGTCTGATTTCTTTCTAGAAAAATTATACTCCAATAAAATTCATTGAAAAATTGGACCACTTCCTCAATAATGTAGCCTCATGGATTTTGGGGGGAAAATATGCATATAGGTGCAACTTTCTACTGCTCTATGTCACTTTGTATAACCGAAGAACAGAAAGGGTAGCTTCTTTGACTAATATCTGGAGGTTTTAGAGATGCAATTTATTGACAGTGCCCTAAAGGTATTTCATTCTGAATATCAGTCCCTTGTCTTTTGATGAGATTAATGCAATCTAATTAAAATAAGTGAAAAAAGATCCTCATGTTTTTGGGGCAAATAATTTGTTCCACTAAACATATCAGGACTACCTTAAAGATAGGAATTGGCACCTGCTGCCTCATTTGATTCTCAGTAGAGCAACAGATCTAATAAGAAAGGAAGAGATTCAACATTAATTGAGCATCAACTATGTGTCTGGGCCTTACATATATGCCCTCATAACAAGTTTAGAAGGTAGGAGTCATTTTGTCATCCACTTCAGAAAAGAGGAAACCAAGTTTGAGTCCAATATGAATAGTAAGAGGCACAACATGACTCAAAGGCTGTGCTTTTGATCTACCCAGTGAATCTTAGAATTTGGTAAAAAGAATGTATGCATCAGAATAATCTATGGTGTTTTATTAACATGCAGATATATTAGCCTCATCCCAGACCTACTAATAGGAATTTCTAAGGATGGGCCTTGGGAATCTGAATTGTTGACACATTCTTCAGGTGATTTCTAATAAGCTCTACAGTTTAAGAACTGCAGTTGCAGACAGTACCCAAGGCATAGTCAACACTGAACAGACGCCCACTAATTAGCAACTGACTGCACATATTTACATGTTTTCCATCTGAACTTTGGATGGGAATTGTTCCTCTTACAGTCCAACTTTACATATCTATAAAATATATATATAGTTTTTTCCTTTTAGACTTGGCCATGATGGATTCTCAATGGTCTGGGAGACCTTTTTAAATTATTTATTTATTATTTTTTAAAAATTTATTTATTTTATTTTTGGCTGCATTGGGTCTTCATTGCTGCGTGCACGGGCTTTCTCTAGTTGTGGTGAGCGGGGCCTACTCTTTATTGCAGTGCGTGGGCTTCTCATTGTGGTGGCTTCTCTTGTTGTGGAGCATGGGCTCTAGAGTGCAGGTTCAGTAGTTGTGGCACACGGGCTTAGTTGCTCTGCGGTATGTGGGATCTTCCTGGACCAGGGCTCGAACCCGTGTCCCCTGTGTTGGCAGGCAGATTCTTAACCACTGTGCCACCAGGGAAGTCCTAGATATATAGAAATCCTATATATCTAGGATTTCTCCATCTTGGATTCATAAATTCTTTAGTTTGCATTCTTTACTGCCTATGTGTACATATTATTTGTAACAATTAAAAAGCAAAGAGCTTTTATTGTCATAAAACAAGCTCCCAGCAATAATATTAAATGCAAATGACCTCTACAATCCCAAACCTCTAAAGAGACAAAGTAAATTTTTAGGAGTTTCTGTTGTCCACTGTTTTTCATTGTTGTGAATCAACTTTATTTTAATAGTTTGGCTCCAGATTTTGTCCTGGTTCATAACCAGATAGGTTATTTCAGAGTTTGCACTTTTTCATATAGAACATTCCTCATTCTGTTCCACATGGAAGACAGCAAAAGAGCAAACAAGCATTGGATTCCAAGCATTTTTGTTCATCCTTACCTAATAAAATGGTTTTAAAGTTTCATGAACTTTAATTTATTCCTATTTTTCTTAGCCTTACAGATAGTTAGTGAACTTGTTGGCCCACTACATTTTTATTATGTTCATCAACCTGAAAAAGTTATTCTATCATTCAGTCTCCTTTGCCTCAAAGCACCATATCCACCAGGAACCACAGAAACAAGCAGCAAACATTTGGACATGTGTACTTTCCCCATCCATTGATTTCATTCTCAAAGTACATCTCCACTCTTCTGGTGCAAGAATATTCTAAATGGATTCAATCTAAATCATTTGCGTGTTTATCTTGCCACTGCATCTGAAGTGAAAAAAGGAACTATTTAATGTACAGGCAGTGTCTTTTTTTTTTTTTTTTTTTTTGGGAAGCCACTCCGCGGCATGTGGGATCTTCCCGGAAAGGGGCACGAACCCGTGTCCCCTGCATCGGCAGGCGGACTCTCAACCACTGCGCCACCAGGGAAGCCCCCAGGCAGTGTCTTAATAATGAAAAAAATATTTAACCTCAAAATTCTCCAGATTGTTCTTGGAAAAAATCATAAAAATGAAAAGATTAGTTGACTTTTTCCTTCCAACAACTAATTCCTCTCTGCATGTGACTGTGTCTGTTTAAATGTAAAAACAGTCATAGTGCCTCAAACAATGATGTTTGTAAATACCCTGGACCTAAGTGCTTACTAGGGTTGGAAATTTACACCCAAAGAAGATAAATAGTCCAGTTTTAAATGTCCTCTTTCTAAGAGGCTAGAGCGTTTGAAGCTTATATTGTAGCAAGTTTTAAAGTTTCCCCTGCCAAATCTAACAGGCATTATGTAATTCTACTGTCATTCCAAAATCTTTCCAGGTGACTAACTTATTACCCAAGACTTGTAACATATTTGTTTTGGGGTTATCAGTCCTACAAAACTGTGTTCAGGAAAGTCTCTATGACCTATTACATCGCTTTTGAATTGGGTTTCAGGAGACTTCTATTCTCCTCTCTAGATTCTTCCATTTATGCTTTAAATATTAACCTCCAAATCTCTTCATACATAAAGGGAACATAATAATAGTTGTGGCAGTCTCCCCCTAGGAAATCTGTAAAGATTAAATTGTTAATTAGGTGAAGTACTTTGAGATCTTAGAAGAAGATTTCATAAAGTGTAAGGGTATCTTTATAATTTACGTGAGGTTCTGCTTTATGGATGGGTGTCCCCCTGTTTTGAAAGGTCACAGAAAGGGCTCACAGACATGTGAAATGACAACAATCTAAGCTTCCCTCTTGCACAGCTCCCTGTCCCAATACCATTTTTCCCTGTTTTCTGGCTCTCCACCAGCAGAAACCTTCAACATTGAGCAACCTTCTGGCTTGGAGAAAAACTAAGTGCATACTTGCCTATATTCCAAAACCAAGATGATGTATACTTCCAATCGAACAGATGTGGTCAGCTGTTGATTGGGCCCAGAGGAGAAGAAATTAAAGGCATCCAAAACAACAATGAGTAGGAAATAGGGGTGAGCAAAGGTGAGTAGATGCACAATGTCTTTCCTTTGGGATCCTTGTGTTTCCTTTCCTCATACTTGTCCAAGTTTCCCCTTTTTCTCTGTAAGGAGATTTTCCGAGTCGTTTTCTCTCCTTGGCTTTCTTTGCTTGGTCATAAGCATAGGTGTGTCCAGGATAGCAAATCTTTCTCATTACCTTCCAAGCTGTCACAATTGAGCTAGAATTTTGAATGATGCTCAGTAAGTGTTGCCAGTTTCCATAATTCAGAGACTTATACATCCATTAAGAGGGTATCCAGGCCCCATGGCGTTTCTATTAGCCATTTCATTGAAAAATCACCAACTAAATTTATGGAACCATAGAATAATTAAGTTGGAAGGGGATGTGGAGTCCTCAGTCCAAACTCCTTCTTTCCCTCACCCCATATAACAGTCCCCACCATGCCATCTCTGCAGAATTTCATTCAGCCTCAGTTCAGACAACTCCAAGCACTGGGAGTTCACACCCTTCTAAGACATGTTTGTCCAGCTCTAATGATGAGAAAGTTCTTCTTCATCTTGAGCCAGAATCTGCATTCCTATGATTTTTCACTCATTCTTAGTTCTCCCTCTAGAGCAGCATGGAATAAATATAATCCTCCTTTCACACTCAATTTCTCCTAATTTTTTCCTCATCTGGATTAAGCAGCCTCAATTCTTCCACTGTCTCTCTGCGGAAAGTCCAGTGGGTTGTCCAGTTTGGCACACTTGACTTATACTGAACTTGAAGTCAACTATAAGGCCTTTGTCTTTTCCAGATTCATTGCTGTAATCAACTTCTCCCTCATGTTACACCTTATCCAGATGATTTTTTTGAGGCTAAGTGGGAGATCTTTATTTTTATTTTCTTCAAATTTCGTTGTTAGTCTGCACCTATCATTCAAGCTTTTTCCCAGTATTGATCTAGTTTATTAGCTATACCTCCTATGTTTTTGAGTCATTCCACAGATATGATATCTGCTTTCAATATTTATCTTCAATTGGCTGGCAAGAATGCTGAAAAAAACAGGGTCCCTATACATGTGAGTGAAGATGTCCTTCGAGGGAGTGGAATGGCAGTTGTCGCTACTCCTCCCAAATCCCCCCAAATCCCCTTTCTTTTTCCTACACACTGGTCACGGGTAGGCTTTTCCTCTCTCAGCCAGCAGCCATCTCTTTGCTGGAGGGCTGTGTCCTCAGGCTATCAGAGCCCATGTTGCCTGTGCTCATGGCGAGCTTTTCTGGGAATTAATGTTTTCCTGTGAAATCTAAAAATATGGTACAAATGAACTTATTTACAAAACAGAAATAGAGTCACAGATGTAGAAAACAAACTTATGGTTAACCAGGGGAGAAGAGGTTGGGGGGAGGGATAAACTGGGAGACTGGTATTGACATATACGGACTGCTATATATAAAATAGATAAACTAATAAGGACCTACCATATAGCACAGGGAACTCTACTCAATACTCTGTAATGACCTATATGGGAAAAGAATCTAAAAAAGAGTGGATATATGTATATGTATCGCTGATTCACTTTGCTGTACACCTGAAACTAACACAACATTGTAAATCAACTATACTCCAGTAAAAAATTTTTTTTAAAAAAAGACGAGATGGGTAATAAAAATAAAATAAAACAAAATGTCTTCCTAGGGGTAGCCCTTAACCAATGACCATTGAATACACTGGAGTATAAATACCCCAGCTCTCTTGTACTTAATGCAACCACCTCTGAGGTGTGACCTCTACTGCTCAGAGCCCCCTGCATGATTAAGTCAAAGCAGCCTCCATGCCTGAACACATGCCCTTGCTTAGCCTCCCTGTGTGTGAGTGTGTGTGTGTGTGTGTGTATGTGTGTGTGTAAACTATATAGAAAATCATCATCCCATCCCTAATTTAATAATCTATTCTTTCACCATTTGTGTTCAATGGCTCCTTTATCATATATACTTTTTGTCTTTTAGAATAATCTATTTCTTCTGTTGATTGATCTGTTCTACACTGATAGAAGAATATGTGGTAGAGAAAGTTCTTTCTTCAGCCAGTTCTTTTAATCACAGCATTTTGTATGCCTTTTTAATTTGAAGATTGTTCTCCTGAATAGAGAATACAGAGCAAAAGTGGAATTAAGAAATTCTGCCTTTTTATTTATCTCTTAATATTATATATATATATATATATATATATATATGCCCCTAGTATTAATGCTTCTTAATTATTTCTTTTATTCTGAATGTGATTTTAAAAGGCATTTTCACTATTGGTACCATTTGTTACAAACAGAAGTCATTCTGGAGTATATCATTCTTGACTATTTTTACCATCTGATAGGTAAAAAGTCCATCAAGGCAAAAATCAAAGAGGTTTCAGGTATTTATAGGGATGAGGTGGCAAGAATCTGTGTAGCTATTTGAAGTTCTCCATTTCTACTTGCACGTGCTCTGTATTAAGAAAGCATAATGTGTCCTCCTTCTGACAAACAGCTTATAGACTACTTTTATGAAAATAACATCTATGTTACTATAGCAAATGCTTTCTATCCTCATATCAAATATCTTTCAGTTTTTCACAATGCTTATATTCTTGGGTGGGGTTTCCAAGCAGTGAAAGACAGTATTATCCCTTTATCCATCTAACAGATACTTCTGGATTGACCTAGGTAGACTATTTCATCACCATATGCTAGCTCTGGGAACGTTACATATGTTCTTATTCTTACCATTAACAGATCAAGTCTGAAGCCTTGCATTTAGTGCCCAGACGTTTTTTTCCTACGTTTTATTAGTGAATCTGAATATGCCCTCCCTGGCTAATCTTATTTCTAGGTTAGATTTCTTCTTCCCCTTCTCCTCCTCCTCCTCTTTCTCATCCTCCCCCCCTCCCTCATTCTCCTTTTCCTTCTCCTTCTTCTCTTCCTCCTCCCCCTCCCCCTCCCAATACACACACACACACACACACCACACATACAGGATAAATATTGATAGATGAGTTATATTTGTAATCTCTATTGTATCCACATTAGTTATTTTCCTCTTTTTTCAATCAAATTTTAATTTTATAGAGTAATAGAATTTTAAGCCTCAAAAATGCTTCAGGTAAAATCTAACATAACCCCATAATACTTTTGTAGATGCAAAAATTGAGAATAAGAATTTATGTAGCTTATTCAAGTTCACAGAGTCAGTTATATTGAGTGGTCTAAACTTAGAATTCTAGTTTTCTGTTAAACATTCTTCTTAATTTACCATATTGCTTATCCCACCCATCACCCCAGGAAGGAAGAGATCATGAGAATGGAAAATGAAAGAAAATAGAGTTGGTCATTTTATCCCCCTGGTTAAGTAGAATAAAAACACTGAGATGTAGCACTATCTGAAAAGAAATATTTTAACGAAATTTGGGAATTGCTTAATGATTTTCAGTATCAGTGCAAACCTTGTCCTTTGTTAGGTAGAAGAATAAACTACAAAATGGCTGTGTGTTTTAGAAACAAGACATTTGCATTTTTTACATGTCAGCAGCACCTCAGCATAGCAGTAATATGGTTACAAAAGCACTAGGTGTGAGCACATATCTGCTTATGTTCCCTGCTTCTTTTCTTGGCTGGACAAATTAACCAACCAGCAGAGAAGCAACATATCAAATGCATGGGGGAATGCACGGGGAAACCCAGTTGTTAAATGTGTCAAAATGCATATTTTAAAATGTTCATCAACTCACTTTGAAAAATGCTCTACCACCTAAACTCAATGTCTGTGAATGACAGCAAGTGTTCCAGATGGTGGCTTATGAATGTCTGTGGGAGACATGAAAGCAAATCAAACCGAAGAGAGAACTGTTTTTTAGTTGGGAGAGGGGGTGAAGGATAAATTTCAGGCAGAGGCAACATTTACGTTGAGTTTGAAAGGTAGATGGGATGGAACTTTAGTGTTCATGCCCAAACCTTTAGTGTTTGGATTGGGCTCCAGAGACCTGACCAGACTAGAGGTAATTGACTAAATTTAAACACCATAATTAGGCTGAGAAAAATTCAAGAAGAATATATATTTTTTCGTTTGTCTTTCAGGTGACCTGAGGCACTATATATGCTTGGGTTTCCCTATTGATGTCAGTAACGTGTGTGTCTTTTTGTTTTCAACTGATAAGTGGAATAACCTGACAACACCCAAAGTTAAGAAGTTTCTCACATACTGGATATTTTTCTAAAAAATTCTGCACATATTTCTTTCCCTCACATATATTTAGCAGAATAGAGTGTTTTTCCATCTAAAAATATTATAGTGAATCCCTTTACTAAACAGTGTTAATTCATACATGTATGCTTTGGATAAATACGAATTTTTTAATGTATAGCTGGTTTGAAGTGGAGTAGATTTCTTTTAACCCACTCAGATATTGCTAGTAAAGCAACTAATATAAAGGAGCATAGATATAAATGGTAGGGAACAAATACAATCCCTACTCTAAGAGAAACATCCAATAATGTGTGAAGATATTTCAACCGATATCAGAGAGGTTGTGAACAACACTGGTTTTGTTTCATTCTTTGAGGGAAGGACTAAAGAGGGGAGAGAATAATGTCCTGTTTTTCCTACTTGGTTGTGAGACTGTCATCAACATTGGCTTTAATCCTGGATAATCAACTTTTCTAGCAACAGGATAGAAGGAAGGAGGGTTTGTTAGTGATTTGAGCAATTTCCAAAGTAGAACTGATTTAGTTTTTTCTGCTTCCTGACATATTGTCAAATCATTTTTATGAGCCCTTATGTGATTCATTGAGCCATTTGGAGAGGGTCAGAGGGCAAGGGTGCCATTTACCAGAGCAGGTTTAAGCTGGAGAAGGTGAGGTCAGAGGGGAAGAGAAACCCTCATTACTCTGGGAGGATTATGGGGGCCGGCTCTGAGCCTGCCTGACTGTGTTAAGCTCACATGGAGTGTTTGTTAGCACAAAACGGTGAGCTGCAGGTGTTCTGTGCTCTACAGAGTCTTCAAAGATCAGCCTCAAATGTTTCTGTTACTATAAAGAGAATTAAAAGGATTTAAAAACATAGCTGGCCTGTCCAACTGCTAGCATATTTGCCAACATTTGCCAAGAGGAAGGAAAAAAATGTAGGCTATATCGGCTACAAGTCCTGGTAGTTGGGGGAAACATACTTTTCAGGTTTCTTTTTTTCTCCTTTTTTTTTTTTTTTTAATAGCTTAAATGTAGAACTGTAGCACTTTCAACTGGAACTCATTAGAAATTCATGGAGCAGAAAATGTAAGGAGTTCTGGAAACAGGGACTTTGAAAGGCCAGAAGTGAGCTATAAATAAACTGTGCTGATATTCATTTTTTTCTGGTGGTTAAATACACTTACTACACCAGAACGCTAACGTGGAGTGAACCAGGTGATTTTTGACTTGAAAATCCAGTTTATGCTGAGAAGCATGTTGACATTTGTGGACTCACTTACCACATATAGATATCATAACAGCCATTACACATTCTCGAAAAGCACTTTTGCTCTCCTGTATGGGCTGCAGAAATTGACAGCCGTCGCCTGCAGGTGAAAGCATGAAGACCACACATCTGGAATCCTTGTTAAGGCACCACTGTTACTTCTTATTGTTAATGGTTTTTAACATCAAATTCCAATTTCTTTGCTTTCAGCTTAGCCCTAGTTCAATAATCTGCCTTTAGTGGTTCTTATTCCTCTATAGTGATCATTGATTTTCAAGAGGTTCCAGAGAAGAAGCAGAGAACTGAGTTAGCTGTGTGATCGTAGGTAAATCAAATAACCTCTCTGAGCTACCTTCCTCATTGATCAAATGGAGATAATAATACATTGCTCTATCCCCCTACTAAGCGTCAGCATTTTAAAAATAGGAATAAGGCTGAAACAAAAGAAAACTTGCTTACTTGTACTTATAGGTAAGCTGTGAAAACAAACATACACACACACACACACACACACAGAGCCAGATCTTCCGTTCGCATTACACCAAGTCTCCAATATCTAGGGTAATACTGTAAAAGTTTGCTTGTATAAGGGGAGTCGATTTTGGGGGACACCATAGAAACCTTTGATTTGAAAATGTCGTATCATGTAATGTTTGTTCTAGTAATTCCTAACCTGGGTCCATGGACACTGCAGACCCAAGGACTTAGAAGTCTACACCCCTAGAAACTGAATGCAGACATTTAGTTTGCAATACAAGCATTTTTCTGGAAAGACATTCCATAGCTTTTATCTGATTCTTTTTTTTTTTTTTTATCTACTTTTTGGCTGCATTGGGTCTTCATTGCTGCGTGCAGGCTTTCTCTAGTTGTGGTGAGCAGGGCCTACTCTTTATTGCAGTGCGTGGGCTTCTCATTGTGGTGGCTTCTCTTGTTGTGGAGCATGGGCTCTAGAGCACAGGCTCAGTAGTTGTGGTGCACAGGCTTAGTTGCTCCACGGCATGTGGGGTCTTCCCGGACCAGGGCTCGAACCCGTGTCCCCTGCATTGGCAGGTGGGTTCTTAACCACTGCGCCACCAGGGAAGCCCCTTTTATCTGATTCTTGAGTGAGTCTGCAAGCCTTGAAATATTTAAGAACCAATATTCTGTAAGTTCTAGGACTGTAAGGCAGTAGGTGAAAACATAGGCTGTCTCTCCAGGAAACAGGTAACTCCTGTCTCTTCAAAGAGATAGACAACTCTTGGTTTTTCTCACAGCTTTTCCTCTTAACCACTCTTTCCTCCATCTCATCAGTTTTTGGTAATGCTCAATAAGTATTAGCTATTGTTTTAATATGTTGATATCATGTAGCATCTTGATAGGCAAGTGAGACATGGAAGGAGATTTTGCCCTTGATTAACTTGCTCTTGAGTTACTTGAAGAGATCAGATACATTAGTATGAAACCATCAGAAACAATGATGAGATTTTATGGAAAGAACTCAAAAGAATGATACAGATCATTTGGCATGTATTGAGATTGAGGAGCAGTCTGTGTAAGTTAACACAGGGACACTGGACGAAGAGAAGTTGGACAACCCATCAGGAGATTGGCGGGGGGTGGGAAGGAGTCAGCTTCAGGTTGAGAAGGATCCAGAGGTAAATTTAGCCAAACAGGTCAAAGCAAGATTGTCCAGAAGAGAGTCCAGAATATGTGGAATTCAGATCTGACCTGGAGGTGATGGGAGCCTTAAATGGCTTTGAGAAGGAAAATTACATGATGATAACACTATTTTCAAAGCATTAATTTGGCATATGTGGGTGGGATGGAGTGAAGAGGGACTGGAGTTGGAGAGCAAGCTGGGAGCCATGGCAATAATTGAGGTGTGAGGTGATGCAGACCCGCTCCAGGATGGGGTTGTTTGTGAAAGGAGTTGGGGCAGGAGGTGAGCATTGTATCCACCTTAATTGCTTGTTTCCTACAATTTCTACTTCTAATCACAGTTTGCCTTGGCTATTAAACCTTCCTGACTGAAATATTCGTTCCCGTTTTCCAACAGAGGAAGGAAGGAGGGAAGGAAGGAAGTGAAAGAAGGAGGGAGGGACGAAGGGAATTGTTGGAGCAGACGAGGGCTCTGGTGTGGGGACTGGATTTTAATGAACAAAGGTGGTCTCAGGGAAGGAAGGAGGAAGGGGTAGGGATGTTCATTTGAATTTATTCAATTTAGGAATAACTTCCTTGGAACTTACCTGGTGGTCCAGTGTTTAAGACTCCATGCTTTCACTGCAGGGGTCATGGGTTCAATCCCTAGTAGGGGAACAAAGATCCCACATGCCACCTGGCCCAGCCAAAAAGAGAAAAAGTTAAAAGGAATAACCTCCTTAAAAAGAACCAACGCGAGTGCAGAATGAGTGATTCTGTTCTCCTATTGACACCAGAAAAGGCCATAAGATGCTGAGAAAGGCATTTGCGCTTCTAATTGAGTACCTAAAGAGATGGCTTTCAAACTTTTTTGACCAACACTCCATGATAAAAAAAAAAATTCACATTACAGTTAAACACACACATATACAAATATAAGCATAAACATAATTGAAATGCAAGTTATCTAGAACATTCCTACTCTTGTTACCTGTGATACACTCTGATACTTTTCTAATCTATGTATGTATGTTTGCATTTTTACAAAGGATCATTGTGACTCGCTAATCAACTAGTGGATTGCAACCTGCTCCTTACAAACCATAGGCCTCTAAGACCCTGGGACTCAGCACCAGGATCAGGAGATCATGATTCACAGGCATAAGGGAAATGAGTTCGTTGGCTTCTGCTTTCTACCCACCTGCCCCACCCAAGCCTTTCTTCTCTCTGGAGTTTCAAGAACTGAGAATAAAGGGAGACAGCTGTTCCATTAAGTTTAAAACTCAGTTTCTGAACCTGATTTCAGATTCAGCGGCTGTACCCAAACCCTCTGGCAGTGCCAGTCCACTCACTAGCTTGAGGGTTCTCACTTGGGACATGAGGCCCACACACAAAGATCCATCAACCAGGTTCACTCCCTAATGAGACCAAACCCAGACACAATGGCCACGATTGGTGCAGACATTTTAATGTCTTGGGCTGGTTCCTTGTATTATCCTTGGCTGTAGTGGACCAAGGCACACACAGTAACATTCTTTACCTGCAGTTAGCTGGAATTTCAAACTAGGTGGAATTCTTTCCTACCTTTGAAACCACAAAATAAAATCAAAGAAATAGGATCTTTTGCAAACCATGGCTGTGCATTGATGCAGAGGGGGGAAAGGCAAGCACATGGCCTCAGGTTGGAAATACTTTTTAAACGTCTGATTTTGATCATGAGGCCAAATTATCTGGACACTCGGTGGTCATTAAAGCCTCCTGTCTAGAAGCCCCTCATGTGCGTATATACATACCTGGGATTTAGCATTCTGGCTCAACGGCATGTAGAACATCAAAGCAGAGAAGAAAAAGTGAACGAAGGCAATGAAAATCAATCTGGTTTAAGGGAATTGGTTCTGGCTATGAACTAATCTAGTTATCAATATCCTGGAAAGAAAAATGCAGAGTGTCAAATCTAGGAGCCATAAATCAAAATAGTGGGTACAGTTATGCTCACCTGTTTTTTTAAAAAAGGCAAAAGCTGTGAGGATAACTCTGGTGGGAATGAACTCTAGTATTTTTTCAGTGGTCATTCTTCCTTTAGGAACAGTGACCCACTTGCAACCTGACCTTGACCATTTCCCTGGAAATTTAAGTTTATATTGGAGACAGTATTGAGTGTCTTGGTGGGCCTCTGGTTTCCTTTACAGTCGGAGGATTGGATGGATGTGTCGTCTGCTCAATTTCCAAATAACTGCCCCCGCCCCCCCACAAAATGGTTCTAGAACTGTGGTACATTAATCCCCACAGGAGGAAGTCACTGGTTGAGTTTTGGAATTACATGGAAAATTTTGTGTGTACGTATGGGCATGAATTTTCCTAGGAAGAGGGCCATACCTTTCATTGATCTGCCAAAAAGATTTGTAAAAAGTTTACAAATCACTGCCCCAGAATATCACCAACACCTAGAGGTGACAAAGTAATAGGATCATCAGGCTTTGTCTTCAGGGACCACTCAAACCATGAATCAGAAAGTGAAAATACCAAAGGCAGTTGTGTGTGACCACATGGAAAGTGACTTCAGTCAGGGTAGTGCTGGGGTAGCCTGAGACATGGTTTGGGTTTCTGTGTAGGCCAGCTTCCCTCTGCCCCATGGCTATGCATGATATGGCAATGAACTTATAATGTGAGGGACCTATTGTAAAGAAGGGACGATTAGGAGAAAGACGGTTTAAATCCACCCCTGCCACTGTGAACTCAGCTCAAAACTCACGTTCAGCTGACAGCAGCCCGTAGCCATGAGATAATACCAGAGTTTTAGTATTGAAAGAAACTTGTGGACACCCAGGTGAATCCCCATTCAATATAGCAATCCTTCCAAACCGTTCACAGTCAGTGGCGCCCACTCACCAACTTGACCCTCGTCATTGTAGAACAGCATACAAGGATTTTAGGAGCTGGATCCTGGCTGTCCCTCCATTCTCTCCTGACACACTCTGCTTATCTTATGCCCTACTCTACTGGATGCTCTGGTGGCTGTAGAATGTATCCTTGAAGCCTGAACATGCACTTTCCCAGGTGCTTGGAGTGTTGGTTGCTGATGAATCTCAGATAAATTCTTTTCCAGGGGGCTTCCCTGGTGGCACAGTGGTTGAGAGTCCACCTGCCAATGCAGGGGACACGGGTTCGTGCCCCGGTCTGGGAAGATCCCACATGCTGCAGAGCGGCTCTGCCCGTGAGCCATGGCCGCCGAGCCTGTGCATCCAGAGCCTGTTGCTCCGCAACGAGAGAGGCCACAACAGTGAGAGGCCCGCGTACCGCAAAAAAAAAAAGAAACAAGAACAAAAACAAAAAAAATTCTTTTCCAGGAAGCCTTCAGTCAGAGAGTGCTACCTTCCCTAGGTTACGCCCCCTGTCCTGGGGCAGCCCTCATCCACTGATCAATGCAGCAGTGCAAAGACCTGGACCATTGTAATCAATTTGGGATGACTCTGAAGGACCACCTCAGCTCTAGAGTCCCCCTCAAGATTGACCAAAGTCTCTGTGGTACCACTGCTTCTCAACTGAACATCCCTCTCTGCCCAGTCCTGTTCCCTCACTCTTTTCCAGGTTATATTCCTGGAGCAGTGCTCAATGAACCTCCCACTTACAAACCTCTGCCTCAGAGTCTGTTTCCCAGAGAACCAGACCTAAGACTCCCAGTGACTGAACTGTTTACAGTTCCCTGGAAATCTCATATTCCTTCATACCTCGTCATTTTTTTCCCTTTGTCTGACTACCTTCCTTTCATTAGACATCTAGGTAACGTCTAGACAACCTAGATCTCATGATTTGTCTCAGACACTCTCTCATACAGAAAGTCTTTCTGGAGAACTATGTATGCTTCACTGGTGCTTCCATAGCACCCTGTTCCCCACTCTGTAATAGACGTTGACGTTGCTATTTGATATTAAAGTCATCTGCCTCTTCAACTAGATTACTCAGTAATTCTGTATTAATCTGATTTCTCAGACTAGAGTCCAGAGTCTGCACTTCCATAATACATTAAGGTCAGTAAAGATGCTTTGACTGGCCTACCAATTGCTGGTGGTTAAACGATGCGGTGCATTCAGGGAACATTTGGGCTGTTCTAAACCAGGAGGTAAATCTTCTTGGAACTATAGGTCAAAGTTCCATAAACCTACAAGAAACTACTGAGCCAGGTCCATTAAGCATTGAGACAAAACCTAGGAATTTGATGAGTACCTGCTGACGAAAGAAAACTAGCTGAAGAAGGAATGTTTGCATCTTGTGGAAATATGGGTCTCTGGAAGCAGCAAAATTTAATAACAGTATTCTTCAAGAGTCTCAGAAACCCTCATGTAAAGAATCCCTCAATGACCAGAAAGCTGTCCTTGAAGACCTCAGAAGTTCCCACATGATGGCAATACCTAATAATACATGTTCTTCTGATATTAAGCCATTTACCCCTGAATCCCTGAAGTCTACTGTGATATTTATCATCCAAGATGGCCCCCAATGACTTTTCCTCCTCCCTTGTGCATTGTCCTGCCACATTAAAAAGTACTGATCTGTGTAAACAACAGAATATCATGGAGTGTGATGGAGAATGATTTCCAAGGCAAGGTCATAAAAGTCATTTCATTATCGTTGCTGCCTTCCTGACTCTAGGATAGCCTGTTTTGGAGGAAGCAAGCTGCCATGTTGTGAGGACACACAAACAGCCCTATATTGAGGTCCATCTGGCAAGAAACTGAGACCTCCTGCTAACAGCCAGCACTGCTTGCCAGTCGTGTGAGTGAGCTGTCTTGGAAGTGAATTCTTCAGATGCCATGACCCTGGCCAACTTCTTGACTGAATCCTTTTGACAGACCCTTGGACAGACCACATCCATCCAGCTAAGCCACTCTTGAATTCCTAAGTTTTGAGCTAGTTTGTTGCATAGCAATAGATAACTAACACATCTGTTGAATAAAATAAGTGAAACCTATCTCTGTCATATGCTTCAGATTCACATTGAAACAAAAATACAGATCACCTAATGTAATGCCATATATATATATATATATATTTT
>NW_020173691.1:4196809-4318701 GCF_003031525.2 Neophocaena asiaeorientalis asiaeorientalis
GGCAGGCGGACTCTCAACCACTGCACCACTAGGGAAGCCCGTGCCATATATTTTGTGAAGCGATTTAAAATAAATTGTCTTGTTAACTTTTTATGGTAACTCCATTATGGAGGTATAATTAGCCTTATTTTTACATAGTCAAGAGCTGAGGCTCAGAGAAGTAAAGCAATTTAACCATGGTCTCACATCTAGAAAGGAAGTTAGAACTTTCACCCAGTTCTCACTGATCAGAAATCCCCTAACTATTGTACCTGCTAGTTTCAAAGGACAGAGGAAACCAAAAGAGCCATAACAGAAGGATGTGGTGTTCAGTGGTTGAGATAACACTAGATCTTTACCTTCCTGTACTGGTACAACTAATTATTTTATACCTTGACTAATAATGTGACACAGCTGCATAATCTATTTTCTTTTATGTTTCATTTTATTTTTCCAGAATTCTTTTTTAGACAAAATATCAAGTGAAAAAATATTGATTCTAGTGAGGGAGTAGGCTTTGAGAAAGTTTGTGTGAAAACTGTTAATTATGTCTTTTATCTGGGTATTTAGACACAGGGATAATCTTCATCTCTTCATACGAACATTGTCACATTTAACAGCTCTTGCAGACATCTATATACCTGATTGCATAAAAACAAATGAAATCCACATCAGGACATAGGCCGTGTTTTATTTTCACCACTGTACCCCAATGCCTAACTCCATAGATATGGTAGATAATGTTTGTAGACTATTATAACATATCATAGGCTGCTTTATAAAACAGACTTTTACCTTTAAACCAAGGAAAAGACTGTCACTGTAATATTTACATATATATTTTCCGCTATATAGAAAGAAACACAAGAATCTGAAACAGATAATTCAAACATGAACACATTTCTTCATGAGGATTATTCAAATCTTATACAATAGAATAGTGAATGGTATCTGAAGTCTGAACCCTATTATCTTTAGTCACATTAAAGAAAAAGTTTAGGTAGAACAGTAAAGTATCACTCTTTTTTTTTAACATCTTTATTGGAGTATAATTGCTTTACAATATTGTGTTCGTTTCTGCTGTATAACAAAGTGAATCAGCTATATGGATACATATATCAACATATCCCCCTCCCTCTTGCATCTCCCTCCCACCCTCTCTATCCTACCACTCTAGGTGGTCACAAAGCATGAAGCTGATCTCCCTGTGCTATGCAGCTGCTTTGCAATAGCTATCTATTTTACATTTGGTAGTGTATATAGGTAAATGCTACTCTCTCACTTCGTCCCAGCTTACCCTTCTCCTTCCCCGTGTCCTCAAGTCCATTCTCTACATCTGCATCTTTATTCCTGTCCTGCCCCTAGGTTCGTCAGAACCATTTTTTTTTGATTCCATATATATGTGTTAGCATATAGTATTTGTTTTTCTCTTTCTGACTTCACTCTGTATGACAGATTCTAGGTCCATCCACCTCCCTACAAATAACTGAATTTCGTTTCTTTTTATGGCTGAGTAATATTCCATTGTATATATGTGCCACATCTTCTTTATCCATTCATCTGTTGATGGACACTTAGGTTGCTTCCATGTCCTGGCTATTGCAAATAGTGCTGCAGTGAACATTGGAGTACATGTGTCTTTCTGAATTATGGTTTTCTCTGGATATATTCCCAGTAGTGGGATTGCTAGGATGTATGGTAGTTCTATTTTTAGTTTTTTAAGGAACATCCATACTGTTCTCCATAGTGGCTGTATCAATTTACATTCCCACCAACAGTGAAAGAGGGTTCCCATTTCTACACACCCTCTCCAGCATTTATTGTTTTTAGATTTTTTGGTGATGGCCATTCTGACTGGTGTGAGGTGATACCTCATTGTGGTTTTGATTTGCATTCCTCTAATGATTAGTGGTGTTGAGCATCCTTTCATGAGTTTGTTGGCAATCTGTATATCTTCTTTAGAGAAATGTCTATTTAGGTCTTCTGCCCATTTTTGTTTTTTTTTATAAATCTATTTATTTAATTTTGGCTGTGTTGGGTCTTTGTTGCTGTGCACGGGATTTCTCTAGTTGTGGCGAGTGGGAGCTACTCTTCATTGCTATATGCGTGCTTTTCATCGTGGTGGCTTCTCTTGTTGCAGAGCATGGGCTCTAGGTGCACGAGCTTCATTAGCTATAGCATGCGGGCTCAGTAGTTGTGGCCTGCAGGCTTAGTAGTTCTGTGGCATGTGGGATCTTCCCAATCCGAGGCTTGAACCCGTGTCCCATGTATTGAAAGGAGAATTCTTAACCACTGTGTCACCAGGGAAGCCCTTCCACCCAGTTTTGGATTGGGTTGTTCATTTTTTTGATATTGAGCTGCTTGTATATTTTGGAGATTAATCCTTTGTCAGTTGCTTCATTTGCAAATATTTTCTCCCATTCTAAGGGTTGCCTTTTCCTGCCTCTTGTTTATGGTTTCCTTTGCCCTGCAAAAGCTTTTAAGTTTCATTAGGTCCCATTTCTTTATTTTTGTTTTTATTTCCATTTCTCTAGGAGGTGGGTTCAAAAAGGACCTTGCTGTGATTTATGTCATAGAGTGTTCTGCCTATGTTTTCCTCTAAGAGTTTTATAGTGTCTGGCCTTACATTTAGGTCTTTAATCCATTTTGAGTTTATTTTTGTGTATGGTGTTAGGGAGTGTTCTAATTTCATTCTTTTATGTTTAGCTGTCCAGTTTTGCCAGCACCACTTATTGAAGAGGCTGTCTTTCCTCCATTATATATTCTTGCCCCTTAATCAAAGATAAGGTGACTGTATGTGTGTGGGTTTGTCTTTGGGCTTTCTGTCCTGTTCCATTGATCTATATTTTATAGTTCTGTTTTTGTGCCAGTACCATACTGTCTTGATTATTGTAGCTTTGTAGTATAGTCTGAAGTCAGGGAGCCTGATTCCTCCAGCTCTGTTTTTCTTTCTCAAGATTGCTTTGGCTATTGAGCGTCTTTTGTGTTTCCATACAAATTGTGAAAACTTTTGTTCTAGTTCTGTGGAAAATGCCAGTGGTAGTTTGATAGGGATTGCATTGAATCTGTCAATTGTTTTGGGTAGTATAGTCATTTTCACAATGTTGATTCTTCCAAGCCAAGAACATGGTATATCTCTCCATCTGTTTGTATCATCTTTAATTTTTTTCATCAGTGTCTTATAGTTCTCTGCATACAGGTCTTTTGTCTCCTTAGGCAGGCTTATTCCTAGGTATTTTATTCTTTTTGTTGCAATGGTAAATGGGAGTGTTTCCTTAGTTTCTCTTTCAGATTTTTCATCATTAGTGTATAGGAATGCAAGAGATTTCTGTATGTTAATTTTGTATCCTGCTACTTTACCAAATTCATTGATTAGCTCTAGTAGTTTTCTGGTAGCATCTTTCAGATTCTCTATGTATAGTATCATGTCATCTTGAAACAGTGACAGTTTTACTTCTTTTCCAATTTGGATTCCCTTCATTTCTTTTTCTTCTCTGATGGCTGTGCCTAAAACTTCCAATACTATGCTGAATAACAGTGGTGAGGGTGGGCAACCTTGTCTTGTTCCTCCCACTGCTATATTTTGGAAGAGTTTGAAAAGGATAGTTTTTAGCTGTACTCTAAATGTTTGATAGAATTCACCTGTGAAGCCATCTGGTCCTGGGCTTTTGTTTGTTGGAAGATTTTTAATCACAGTTTCAATTTCAGGGCTTGTGACTGGTCTGTTTATGTTTTCTATTTTTTCCTGGTTCAGTCTCGGGAAAGGCTGTGCTTTTCTAAGAATGTGTCCATTTCTTCTGGCTTGTCCATGTTATTGGCATATAGTTGCTTATAGTAGTCTCTCATGATCCTTTGTATTTCTACAGTGTCAGTTGTTAATTCTCTTTTTTCATTTCTAAATCTGTTGATTTGAGTCTTCTCTGTTTTCTTCTTGATGAATCTGGCAAATGGTTTATCAATTTTGTTTATCTTCTCAAAGAAACAGCTTTTAGTTTTATTGATCTTTGGTATTATTTCCTTCACTTCTTTTGAATTTATTTCTGATCTGATCTTTATGATTTCTTTCCTTCTGCTTACTTTCATTTTTTTTGTTCTTCTTTCTCTAACTGCTTTAGGTGTAAGGTTAGGTTGTTTATTTGAGATGTTTCTTGTTTCTTGATGTAGGATTGTATTGCTATAAACTTCCCTCTTAGAACTGCTTTTGCTGCTTCCCATAGGTTTTGGCTCATCGTGTTTTCATTGTCATTTGTTTCTAGGTATTTTTTTTCCTCTTTGATTTCATCAGTGATGTCTTACTTATTTAGTAGTGTATTGTTTAGCCTCCATGTGTTTGTATTTTTTACAGTTTTTTTTCCTGTAATTGATATCTAGTCTCATAGCATTGTGGTCGGAAAAGATACTTGATACGATTTCAGTTTTCTTAAATTTACCAAGGCTTGGTTTGTGACCCAAGATATGGTCTATCCTGGAGAATGTTCCATGAGCACTTGAGAAGAAAGTGTATTCTGTTGTTTTTGAATGGAATGTCCTATAAATATCAATTAAGTCCATCTTATTTAATGTGTCATTTAAAGCTTCTGTTTCCTTATTTCATTTTGGATGACCTGTCCATTGGTGAAAGTAGGGTGTTAAAGTCCCCTACTATGTTTGTGTTACTGTCGATTTCCTCTTTTATGGCTGTTAGCATTTGCCTTATATATTTAGGTCCTCCTATGTTGGGAGCATAAATATTTATAACCGTTATATCTTCTTCTTGGATTGATCCCTTGAGCATTATATAGTGTCCTTCCTTGTCTCTTATACTAGTCTTTAAGTCTATTTAGTCTGGTATGAGAATTACTACTCCAGATTTCTTTTGATTTCCATTTGCATGGAATATCTTTTTCCATTCCCTCACTTTAAGTCTGTATGTCTCCCTAGGTCTGAAGTTGGTCTCTTGTAGACAGCATATATATGGGTCTTGTTTTTGTGTCCATTCAGCCAGTCTGTGTCTTCTGTTTGGAGCATTTAATCCATTTACATTTAAGGTAATTATCAATACGTATGTTCCTATTATCATTTTCTTAATTGTTTTGCATTTGTTTCTGTACCACATTTCCTTCTCTTGTGTTTCCTGCCTAGAGAAGTTCCTTTAGTATTTGTTGTAAAGCTGGTTTGGTGGTGCTGAATTCTCTTAACTTTTGCTTGTCTGTAAAGGTTTTTATTTCTCCTTTGAATCTGAATGAGGTCCTTGCTAGGTAGAGTAATCTTGGTTGTAAGTTTTTCCTTTCATCACTTTAAATATGTCCTGCCACTCCCTTCTGGCCTGCAGAGTTTCTGCTGAAAGATCTGCTGATAACCTTATGGGGATTCCCTTGTATGTTATTTGTTGCTTTTCCCTTGCTGCTTTTAATATCTTTTCTTTGTATTTAATTTTTGTAATTTGATTAATATGTGTCTTGGCATTTTTCTCCTTGGATTTATCCTGTATGGGACTCTCTGCGCTTCCTGGACTTGATTGACTATTTCCTTTCCCATGTTAGGGAAGTTTTCAACTATAATCTCTCCAAATATTTTCTCAAATCCTTTCTTTTCTTCTTCTGGGACCCCTATAATTCAAAGGTTGGTGCATTTAATGTTGTCCCAGAGGTCTCTGAGACTGTCCTCAATTCTTTTCATTCTTTTTTCTTTATTGTGCTCTGCAATAGTTATTTCCACTATTTTATCTTCCAGGTCACTTATCTGTTCTTCTGCCTCTGTTATTCTGCTATTGATTCCTTCTAGAGAATTTTTAATTTCATTTATTGTATTGTTTATCATTGTTTATTTGCTTTTTAGTTCTTCTAGTTCCTTGTTAAACATTTCTTGTATTTTCCCCATTCTATTTCCAAGATTTTGGATCTTCTTTACTATCATTACTCTAAATTCTTTTTCAGGTAGACTGCCTATTTCCTCTTCATTTTTTGGTCTGGTGGGTTGTTACCTTGATCCTTCATCTGCTGCATATTTTTCTGTCTTCTCATTTTATTTAACTTGCTGTGTTTGGGGTCTCCTTTTCACAGGTTGCACGTTCATAGTTCCCATTGTTTTTGGTGTCTGTCCCCCAGTGGGTGAGGTTGGTTCAGTGGCTTGTGTAGGCTTCCTGGCGGAGGGGGTCTAGTGCCTGTGTTCTAGTGGATGAGGCTGGATCTTGTCTTTCTGGTGTTCAGGGCCGTGTCTGGTGGTGTGTTTTGGGGTCTCTGTCAACTCAGTATGATTTTAGGCAGCCTGTCTGCTAATGGGTGGTTGTGTTCCTGTCTTGCTATTTGTTTGGCATGAGGCATCCAGCACTGGACCTTGCTGGCCCTTGGGTGGAGCTGGGTCTTAGCATTGAGACAGAGATCTCTGGGAGAGCTCTCACCAACTGGTTTTATGTGGGGCCAGGAGGTCTCTGGGGGTCCAATGTCCTGAACCCAGCTCTCCCACCTCAGAGGCTCAGGCCTGACACCAGGCCAGAGCATCAAGACCCTGTCATCTACATGGCTCAGAAGAAAAGGGAGAAAAAAGAAAGAAAATAAATTTTAAAAAATTATTAAAATAAATTTTTAAAAATAATTATAATAAATAAGAGAGCAACCAAACCCATAAACAAATCCACCAATGATAACAAGTGCTAAACACTAAACTAAGGTAAACATAAAAATCAGAAATAAATCAGTAGCAGGCAGCAAATCCCAAGTCTACAGTTGCTCCCAAAGTCCACCACCACAATTTTGGGATGATTCATTGTCTACTCAGGTATTCCCCAGATGCAGCATACATCAGGTTTCTTGTTGGGATTTAATCTGCTGCTCCTGAGGCTGCACAGAGAAATTTCCCTTTCTCTTCTTTGCACAGCTCCTGGGGTGCTGCTTTGGTTTTGGTCCCTCCTCCGTGTGTAGGTCACCCTCAGGCATCTGTTCCCCACCCAGACAGGAGGGGGTTAATGCAGCAGCTGATTACGGGGCTCTTGCTCACTCATGCCAGTGGGAGGGAGGGAGGGAGGGGTACAGTAGTTATAATTCGAATTCAGGGTGAGCCTGCAGTGGCAGAGGCCGGCATGACATTGCAACAGCCTGGGGTGCACCATGTGTTCTCCCAGGGAAGCTGTCCCTGGATCACGGGACCTTGGCAATGGCGGGATGCACAGGCTCCTGGGGCAGTGAGGAGTGTGGATAGTGACCTGTGCTTGCACACAGGATTCTTGGTGGCTGCAGCAGCAATGTTAGCATTTTATGCCCATCTCTGGGGTCTCCGCTGATAGCCACGGCTCACGCCCGTCTCTGAAGTTCGTTTAGGCGGTGTTCTGAATTCCCTCTCCTTGCGCACGCTGAAACAATGGTCTCTTGCCTCTTTAGCAGGTCCAGACTTTTTCCCAGGCTCCCTCCCGGCTAGCTGTGGCACACTAGCCCCCTTCAGGGTGTGTTCATGCAGCCAACCCCAGTCCTCTCCCTGGGATTTGACCTCTGAAGCCCAAGCCTCAGCTTCCAGCCCCCACCCGCCCCGGAGGGTGAGCAGACAAGCCTCTCAGGCTAGTGAGAGCTGGTCGGCACCGATCCTCTGTGCAGGAATCTCTCCACTTTGCCCTCCGCACCCCTGTTGCTACGCTCTCCTCCGCGGCTCCGAAGTTTCCCCCGTGTCCACCCCCATATCCGCCAGTGAAGGGACTTCCTAGTGTGTGGAAACTTTTCCTCCTTCACTGCTCCCTCCCAGAGCTGCAGGTCCCATCCCTATTCTTCTGTCTCTTTTTTTTCTTTTTTCTTTTGCCCTACCCAGGTATATGGGGATTTTCTTGCCTTTTGGGAAGTGTGAGGTCTTCTGCCAGCGTTCAGTAGGTATTCTATAGGAGTTGTCCCACATGTAGATGTATTTCTGATGTATTTGTGGGGAGGAAGGTGATCTCCACATCTTAATCCTCTGCCATCTTGAAGGTCCCCCTCACTTTCTTTTTATGCCATGACTACATGGCATTTTTTTTTTTTTATACCTCATACTGGATAAACTTACTTGCTTTTCTCTATTCTCTGTTAACCTTAAGCTGTCCCGGGTAGTAGTATCATTTTGGTTAAGATAAATATTTCATGAGAAGCATGTAGCAAGTAGCATCTAAACAAGTTATGTTCCCCATAAAAATTGTCCCTGTTTGCTGTGTGAACACTTGTTAGTTACATAGTTATAAATACAAGCTTCTTCAATATTTTCTATTAGTTACGGTAGAGAAATGAGTGGATTTTAATTTGCATGTTTAAGTGTTTTAATAATTCTAATTAGTCTTCCATTCTTTTCCACTATAGTCTGTCATATGTCAAATTCTGTTTGGAAGACAAGGATTTTTCTGTTGAGAAGAAAATAAAACAGATTTCTTTAGTTTAATGTGTCATTTCAAAGAACTAATAATGGTATCACTGTATGTGATAATGATGACATGATTCTACTCTCTTTGAGAAATTTCAGTTCATACAATTTCCTGCAAAACCAGGACCTACTAAGAGGGTCCCATTCACTGAAAAATAAGTAAACAGGAAATTTCAACAAAACAACCAGTGTTTAATGCTTAAACAGATTAATAGGAAGACAATAAGGCAGTTCTGTGCTAATGATTGCTTGATTTCTGGGCTTTCAGGAAAAAAAAAATCTGCCAGTTAGTTTTTTATGTAGTTAGATAGAGAGTCTGAGGAAGTCACTTTGCCCAACTTAGATCACTTAATCTTCTTCCATGATGAAGAGGAAAACTTGGAGCCAGCTGCCCTTGTTAAAATTCTGGCTCTGCCACTTACTAGCAGTTATGATTTCCAGTGAGTTGCTTAACTTCTCTGTGTCTGAGTCCTTGTCAGTAAAATGAGGTTAGTTATCATATTTACCTCCAAAGACCTATGATAAGAATTCAGAAAGTTGATGCATGCAAAAATACTTACACTAGAACCTGACACATAGTAAGAGCTCAGTAAAATGTATCTGCCATTCATTCATTCCACAATATTGTTATTGTTGTTTAACAATTCTAATACAATGTCTGTAACTCAGGGATCTCTTTCACAGAAGGTATCTTATTTCACTAAATATGGTCACATAAGTGTTTTAAATTGCCATAGGGTGTTCCTACAGCAAACGGAAGAATTCGAATGGATTCCCCTAGACTCCGTCAAGAGGTCATGGGAAAAATTTTCCCAGCCCCATGCAGTTGATAAAAGCGTATTTCTTTTCTTCTCTGCAGCATCTGCTACTTATGGCTAGATAGCATTCACAAGTGTTAGGAAAGAAACTCTTTCTGTATTGCAGGAGCTAAGAGGTGGAGGAGGGATAGTTTTGCCCACTCCTTCCATATGGTGGAAACTTTTTTCTTTTGTTTTCCTTTTTTTTTTCCAACTATGAATCACAACTAATTTATTTTTAAAAATTTTTATTTTATATTGGAGTATAGTTGCTTAACAATGTTGTTGTTACTTTTAGGTGTACAGCAAAGTGATTCTGTTATACATATATGTGTGTCTATTCTTTTTCAAATTCTTTTCCCATTTTGGTTATTACAGAATACTGAGCAGAGTTCTCTGTACTGTACTGTAGGACCTTGTTGGTTATTTATTTTAAATATAGCAGTGTACACCTGTCAATCCCAAACTCCCAGGCTATCACTTCCCCTCACCCTACCCCCTTGGTAACCATAAGTTTGTTCTTTATATGGTGGAATCTTTACTAATGTAACACTCTTAACCTCTCTCTACCTTAACTCACTTAAATGTGGAATGGTTGTATTTGTAGAGTGAAATAGACATGCATTTTTTTGCATGTCTTTACGTTACACTCGATATTTCAAATCTGCTGTAATCTCATTGCCTCGTTAGCTGGCCAGTTTCACTTAGTAAGTGGGTAGCAGGAAGTCCAAGTCGAAGGATCCACAGTAAGATTGTTTTACTTCAGAGATGGAAAAACAACAGAGGCCAAGGCCCATAGGCTTCCTGAAGACCAAAAAGCATGCCTTAGTAATGCATTAAAATCATGTTGCTTGGCTTCTTATTTTAAGCATACTCTCCAAATGACAGATTATTTTGTTCATTTATATGAGAAAAAACCCTTCAAACATTCATGCAACGTATTCTCTACAGGCCTCTTTTCATATCTATGAAGTAGGGATATTCATAGAGGATATGAAATCAAAAGAGATGATCTATATGAAGTGCTTAGCAGTTAGCAGTAGGTAGAAAATGCCCAGTTAATGTTTGTCACTATTATTATTATTATCATAATTATTAAAAACATGCCAGAAAAAAATGCCATATGCAAAGGAAAATTGCTACCAAAGAACATAGAAGCTCCAGAGACCAGAAAACTGTTGGGTTTACTGGTCTATTACGTGCATGACTGGCAGTATCAGGAAATGGAGCTGTAATCTGAAACTGAAGCATGTTCAAAGTCTTTTAAAATGTTACATTTCATCTTATAGACAAGGGGAAGTTGCTGACATTTTGATGTTAAATGTGAGGATTTGATTTTAGAAAGATAATTCTGGCAGTAGGATGGAGTTTATACTGAAAGTGTAATTGTCTGGAGGCTCTGGGTAGGCACGTCCAAAAGATCAGAGATCTGATTCTTTTTTAAATTTTTTATTTATTTATTTTTGGTTGCATTGCATCTTCGTTGCTGTGTGCGGGCTTTCTCCAGTTGTGGCGAGCGAGGGCTACTCTTTGTTGTGGTGCGCAGACTTCTCATTGCAGTGGCTTCTCTTGTTGCAGAGCACAGGCTCTAGGCATGCGGGCTTCAGTAGTTGTGACTCGCGGACTCTAGACTGCAGTCTCAGTAGTTGTGGTGCATGGGCTTAGTTGCTCCACAGCATGTGGGATCTTCCCAGACCAGGGATCAAACCCATGTCCCCTGCATTAGCAGGTGGATTCTTAACCACTGTGCCACCAGGGAAGCCCCAGAGATCTAATTCTAATTAACAAGATACAGTAGAGAAAGGTCTTGGATTCTTCATGTTAAGAACTGGTCATCTGGGACTTCCCTGGTGGTCCAGTGGTAAAGAATCTACCTTCCAATGCAGGGGATGCGGGTTTGATCCCTGACTGGGGAACTAAGATCCCACGTGCTGCAAGGCAACTAAGCCTGAACGCCACAACTACTGAGCCCACGCACCTCAAGTAGAGAGCCGGCATGCTGCAAACTACAGAGCCCACACACTCTGGAGTCCACATACCACAACTACAGAGACCATGTGCCCTGGAGCCCTGCGTGCCACAACTAGCAAGAAGCCCGAGCAGATTGTGTGCCATAATGAAAAGATCCTGCATGCCTCAGCAGAGATCCCATGTGCTGCAACTAAGACCCAATGCAGCCAATAAAAAGTAAGGAAAATAAATAAATATTAAAAAAAATGAACTGGTCATTTAAGTCTTAACAAAGCTTATTTTAAAAAAATACAAGCTAACATGGTATGTCTCATCCAATTTCCTAAAATGCTTTAAAAGTGTAAATATACTTTACAAGATCATATAACTGATTAAATTATGAAATGATTAAATGTGACTCAAGAGAAACATTTTGGATGCTTATAATCAATATATTTAAAAAAAATTTTATACTATTTCTTATTCAAGTATAGTTGATTTACAACGTTTTATTAGTTTTAGGTGTACAGCAAAGTGATTCAGTTATACATGCATATATATATATATTAATATATGTCTATTCTTTTTCAGAGTCTTTTCCATTATAGGTTATTACAAGATATTAAATATAGTTCCCTGTGCTATATAGTAGGACCTTGTTGTTTATCTATTTTATATATATTGGTGTGTATCTATTAATCCCAAACTCCTAATTTATCCCACCCCCACCTTTCCCTTTTAGTAACCATAGGTTTTCTTTCTATGTCTATGAGTCTGTTTCTGTTTTGTAAATAAATTCATTTGCATCAATCTTTTAGATTCCACATATAAGTGATATCATATATTTGTCTTTCTCTGTCTGAGTTACTTCACTTAGTATGATAATCACTAGATCCATCCATGTTGCTACAAATGGCATTATTTCATTCTTTTTTACGGCTGAATGGTATTCCATTGTGTATATATACCGCACTGTCTTTATCCATTCATCTGTCGATAGACATTTGGTTGCTTCCATGTCTTGGCTATTGTAAATAGTGATTCTTTGAACATTGGGGTGCATGTGTCTTTTCAAATTAAGAGTTTTTGTCTTTTCCAGATACATGCCTAGGAGTGGGATTGCTAGATCATATGGAAACTCTATTTTTAGATTTTTAAGGAACCTCCACAGTTTCCTTAGTGTTTTCCATAGTTGCTGCCCCAGTTTACATTCCCACTAACAGTGTAGGAGGGTTCCCTTTTTTCCACACCCTCCCTAGCATTTATTATTTGTAGACTTCTTGATGATGACCATTCAGACCACAGTGACGTGATATCTCATTGTAGTTTTGATTTGCATTTCTCTAATAATTAGTGATGTTGAACATCTTTTCATGTGCCTATTGGTCATCTGTGTGTCTGCTTTGAAGAAATGTCTATTTAGGGCTTCTGCCTATTTTTTGATTAGGTTGTTTGTTTTTTTGATATTGAGTTCTGTGAGCTGTTTGTATATTTTGGAAATTAATCCCTTGTTGGTCACATCATTTGCAAATATTTTCTCCCATTCCATAGGTTGTCTTTTCATTTGTTGATGGTTTCCTTTGCTGTGCAAAAGCTTTTGCGTTTAATCAGGGATTTAGCCCAGGGATGCAAGGATTTTTAAGTATTCACTAATCAATCACTGTGACACACCACATTAACAAATTGAAGAATAAAAAACATATGATCATCTCAATAGATGCAGGAAAAGCTTTTGTTAAAATTCAACATCAGTTTATGATAAAAACTCCCTAGAAAGTGGGCATAGAGGGAGCATACCTCAACATAATAAAGGCCATATATGACAAACCCACAGCTAACATCATACTCAATGGTGAAAAGCTGAAAGCCTTCCCTCTAAGATCAGGGACAAGATAAGGATGCCCACTCTCATGACTTCTTTTCAACATAGTTTTATAAGTCCTAACCACAGTAATCAGAGAAGAAGAGTAAGTAAGAGGAATCCAAGTTGGAAAGGAAGAAGAAAAACTGTCACTGTTTGCAGATGACATGATACTATACATAGAAAATCCTAAAGATGCCACCAGAAAACTACTAGAGCTCATCAATTAATTCGGTAAAGTTGCAGATACAAAATTATTCTACAGAAAACTGTTGCATTTCTGTACACTAACAATGAAATATCAGAAAGAGAAATTAAGGGGACAATCCCATTTACCACCACATCCAAAAGAATAAAATACCTAAGAATAAACCCACCTAAGGAAGCAAAAACCCTGTACTCTGAAAACTGTAAGATGCCAATTAAAGAAATTGAATGCCAATTAAAGAAATTGAAGACAACACAAAGATACACCATGTTCTTGGATTGGAAGAATCAATATTGTGAAAATGACCATACTAACCAAGGTAATCTACAGATTCAATGTAATCCTTGTCAAATTACCAATGGCATTTTTCATAGAACTAGAACAAAAAAATTAAAAATTTGTATGGAAACACGAAAGACCCCAAATAGCCAAAACAATCTTGAGAAAGAGGAATGGAGCTGGAAGAATCACATTCCCTGACCTCAGACTACACTACAAAGCTACAGTACTCAACAGTATGGTACTGACACAAAAAGAGACACATAGGTCAGTGGAACAGAATGGAGAGCCCAGAAGTAAACCCATGCACTTATGGTCAATTAATCTATGACTAAGGAGGCAAGACTATAAAATAGAGAAAAGACAGTCTCTTCAAGAAGTGGTGCAGGGAATACCGGACAACTACATGTCTGGTATGAAATTAGAACCTTCTCTAACACCATGCACAAAAAAAAACTCAAAATGGATTTAAGACCTAAATGTAAGACCAGATACTATAAAACCCCTAGAGGAAAACATAAGCAGGGGCTTCCCTGGTGGCACAGTGGTTGAGAGTCCACCTGCCGACGCAGGGGACACGGGTTCGTGCCCCGGTCCGGGAAGATCCCACATGCCATGGAGCTGCTGGGCCTGTGAGCCATGGCCGCTGAGCCTGTGCGTCCGGAGCCTGTGCTCCGCAACGGGAGAGGCCACAACAGGGAGAGGCCCGCATACCGCTAAAAAAAAAAAAAAAACACACACATAAGCAGAACACTCTTTGACCTAAATCGTAGCAATATTTGTTTGGATCTGTCTCCTAGAGTAATGGAAACAAAAGGAAAAAATAAACAAATGGGACATAATTAAATTTATAATCAATATTTTTTAATAATAAAAGCACACTTCTAAACAAAGTCTAATAGGCATAGAAATTATGTTTAATATACTGTGATTTTGATGATTTAAATTTTTCATTTCAATTCCTAAAAGATAAGTAAAATTTTTGTGTGTTCACTTTTGTTCTCAAATAGTCAGGATAGTGGTTCTAGAACCCCTGAAAAAATAATGAAAAGTTTTAACAATTTATTCTACAAAGAAAATTTTGTGTGTGCATTAAACTTGAATTGTTTTGGAGTTGGAGCAATTAGATTTAGCCAAGTTTCGGTATTGGGTTTTTTTTTTTCTTTTATTTCATAGACTTCTTAGAAGATAAAACATAGTCAATTATACATAAGTTATTTCTTCCAAGGCCCTGGTGTGTTGACAGATACCTGTAATTGGTGTTCAACCACATTTCTTTGTTACCTTTGGGTGACAGATCCTGGCATGTAAAACTCACCAAATTAAGAAGCGAATCTCTGACTGCAGCTTCAAACCTGTTAAGCAAACTATTAAGACACTTTTCTTTCTTTAAAAAATGTTGCAACAGTCAGAAGTTATGATTTTTATCAAGTTTTTAAGTAGAGTATATTATCATCATCATCACCATTATATTTACTTTAAGGGACTATCAGGTTTGTTTTTGCCTTTGTATTTGATTTGGTCTGGCTTTATTTTGTAAACCTTTCCTCAGAATCAGAGTTCAACCCTTGGATAAAGTCAGTTCCACAGATTGAACTGTATATGTTTCAGGCTACTCTCTCAAGACATTCGTCAGTTTTAAGGAGTCATAAATATTCATTGAAAATCATTACTACCTTAAAATATGAATGATTATTTTCTTCTCCTTTAGTTGTTCTTTATTTTCTAAAAATTCTATAAAGAGTAAAAAAAAAAAAAAAAAATCCATCATAATTTAGAGCCCAGAAACTTTTGTAAAGCTTTCTCAGACATGGGAAATCTATGTTTGAATCCTACTTCACTAAAGTAAAAGCCAGACACTCACTCTTCCAGTCCCTCTTGCAACTGTGGTGCAGGCTCTTCCACTCAGATGTACCCATGCAACAGTTTAATTTACAAGATAATAATGTGAAGGAGATTCTCCCTGGAATTGATTTTTCTGGCAGTAGTGGCAAAAGTCTGAAAAGAACATCCCTGACCCAGCATCTGCTTGGAAAGCTGGAGTTCCAACTCTAATAATGCAGGTAGTGATCACCACTGGAGCTTTCTAGGTATGTTCTTGGCTGTCCAACCCCCAAGCCCAATCCTGTGACCATCCCAGACATTCTTTGAGCTATTCCGTATCATTTTATACATTTATTTTCTGTTAAAAATAGCCAGAATGGATTCTGTTGTTTGCAACCAAGTACCCTGATATGTATGTGTGTTTGTTTACATGGAAGCATACAAACATCTTCTAAAATACAACACCATTGCCACCGGCACACCACCTCTGTCTCCTAGGGCAGTAGTTATTTATTTATTCATTCATCTGACAAAAAATATATATTGAGCACCTGCTATGCACGATGCACAGCACTAGACATTGACAGTAAAGACATGGTCTCAGCCCTCTGAGCATACAGTCTGTGGTCCATATATCCATTCTCACATCAATGCCCACCTTTAAAACACAACATCACTATGCATATCTGCTCGTACTTGTGTCACATAAACCATGCTCACTGCCTTATTTGACATTAGTCCCTCATTCTTCCATAGTATCAGAAACCATGGGGGATCACCGATAAGATGATACTCTAACACAAGGAAAATAAGAATTCATTACATTTCTGAAAAATACCAAATTGTATCTTTATGATTAAGAATAAAAAGTTTTTCAGTAAGCAAAGTTAATTACTCTGTGTATATTGAATAGCTATTTTATACCTAGCAATATGTTAGTTGCTTGGAAAAGGGGAATAAATTCAAAACCGAAGGTATTACTTTTTTACTTACCTTAGCACTCGAGTTGATGAGACAAGATGAGCAAGCATTAAATTATCAGGAAAGAAAATTAGGTATAGCAAAGTAGAACTTTGCAGGTTAAGGATAACACATTGTAAAATGCTAGTTGCATTACACAATAATAAGTATAACATGAGGCTGAGAATGAAGTAATAAATGTGGGCTGGAAAAATCAGAGATATTTTCATCATGATACAGATGTAAGCTATTCTTTGGTAATGGTAGTGTGGGTTTAAATTCTGCTTCTGGCACTTACTTGTCTAAACATGGACAAGTTACTTAACCTTTCTGGTTTCAGTGTTCTCACGGATAAAATGGGTTAATAATATTATCTGCTTCTGACATTGTTTTAAGGATTAAATGATTTAATACATGTAAGAGTATTTCCAATAGTACATACTAATACATTTTTGCTATTAGTAGTTTATTTTGGCTTTTAATATTATTAGTGTGTAATGTATCTTTGCTATTAGTATTGCTTTGAATAGGTAAAAAGGGTGTATACTAGGGAGGTGGAAAGGTAAGCAATAAAAAGTAGACAGGACTGAACATCATACCAACGTGTTAAACTTGCCTATGCCATCAAAAAATGCATTGCCCCCAAATTTCTGTCTTTAATCAATAATTACTTCTCTATACTTACGTTAGTAATCTCATTCTTCTTTACTAAATTCATTATTTTATTTTATTTATCTTATTTTATACATAATTGTTTTTATAACTAGATAACCGTGATCTATTCCTAGTGGCAAACTGCTTGTACAGAATTTTCTATTGTTTTATAAATCATAATGGTTGGAATAATCTTACATTCCCCTTTGGCCACTTAGGTGACATTACTCTTTCTTTAATGGCTATTCTGAGATGCTACTAATAAATTAAAGGAAAAGTGGGCACATAAAATACAGAGCTTGTGGTGTAAATACAGAGTTTGTAGTGGAGATCTGTGTTCTGTGTCCCTCACAGCATCCTTATTTAGTGAAAAACACTGACTTCCCATGGAATTGATTCTCGCCAAGTCTCAGAACATGAACCCATGCCAAAGGTGAAACACAAAACCTAGACCTGACCAAACTGGCCAGTATAATGGGTTCAGGGATGGGCTTATGACTTATGATCTAAGTCCTGCCAATGGGTGTATTCCTGGAATTGTTGGGAGGAAAACACACTCTCTTGTTGCCAATAGAATATAAGCTTAGAGCTCCTGGTGGTCTCTTTGTTACCTCTTGGGGAAGACCTGCTAAAGAACGCACATAGAAAAGTGCAGACAGGAATAGAAGAAGAAATATTGTTGATGACATCAACTGGGCATTCATATCCAGTTGGAAGACTGGACTTTTCAGTTATATGACCAAACAAACTCTCCTTTTTGCCTAAGCAAGTTTGAGTTTGGTCTATCTCTTGTAACTAGTAGAGTTCTAGTACATCTCTATACCCTTTCAGATCTTATTTGTGACTCTTTTTGGAGTATGGAATGGAAGCTATTCTAAGGACAAAATGATATATCTAATGTCTAGGTCATAAATTCTTAGGTGGCAAAATCTATATCATTATCATTTTTATTGTTACTTCCTAGTACAGTTCCAAGCATATATAATAATTCAATCAAAATTTATTTAAATAACCCAAGAATTAAACTATAAAAGAATGGAAAAAAGGCATAACATATATTATTGAGCACCTGCTTTGTGTCAGTCACCCCTCTGATAGCTCAGAAGCACAACAAACAGACAAAATTCCTGTTGTTGTGTAAGCACAGATCCTAGTGGAGAGACGCCCAACAAACAAGGAAACACAAATAAATATAGCTTCAGATAGTGTTGTTAAGGTTATGGAGAAGAATAAAGCAGGAGAAGGAGGCAGAGAGAGGTGGTGGTGGGTTTTAGGTAGAGTGGGACTGAAAGGTCTTTCTGAGAAGTGACAATTGGACAGAGGCTTAACACAAGTATGGAAATGAACATTTCAGGCAGAACAACATGTTCAAAAACACCGAGATGGGAATGAGCTGAAGAACAGCAAGATGTAAACTGGCTCTTGCACTAAGTTAGCATCCTCATTTTTATTGACTCAAAGTTTGCGTATGCCACTGCAGACTGTAAAGGGAGGAGAAGACGCAGGAGATGCAGGTGTCAAAAAAGCTAATTTACCAAAAGACGCTTATTGTGTTTCTCATTTTTATATACTGCGTATGCATGCATGGCTGTGAGGAGGATAAAGGTGTGTTAACCCTTTGATGATGTGATTGTATATTATCTGCTTTCTACTATGGAACTGATACGAATATGGCCTCAGAAGGAAGATGAATGGAAGAGCTCATTAGGCCTCCTTATTTGAAACTCTAGAAAGTTAAATAACTTGCCAAAGTTATATAACTTTTTACTGTTGAGCTAAGTATTGGACTTAGATTAGGAATAATTTCCTAGGCACATCTTTCACATGACATTTCACTGACCGTTCAGTAAATCTTACCCATCTACCTCTTTGTAGGGAGTGGAGGTTGAATAGGAGGGATGATAACATTGATAGTGTAGCAGAAAACAAAACACAAGAAAAACCCTAACACTGTTTGTATCAGACTTTCAGTGTATTATATACTTTTGCACGGCAACAGGTTTCTTTAATAACCGCACTTTCCTTAGGCTATCACTTAGTTTATAGTCCCTCAGACCACAGTTAAGCATATAATATTGCTAATTTTTTAGAATTAGATGATGATATATTAACAAATGAATTAATCAACACTGATAATTCTTTAGGAAGTCTTGGAACAAAATAAATGTATAAGCACAGTATAAAATAAAAGGAGCATTTGACAGTTATTAATTAATCTGTTAAGAATTAAACACCCACTTTCTTCATTAATACTATTACATGTACTATAATGGAAATTATATATTCATTATACATGTAAAATTGTCCTTGCTCTGCAGAAATTCATAGTCTAGCCAAATGAGCCAATTGTTAAGCTATTTATTGTCTCTCAGTTTCAACCCACTCTCCCATACTAGCTCTTTGATGCAAGAGCTGGGACTCTGTAAACCACATTTCTGCTTTTCCAGCTGCTGCCTGGTAGGCTCTGCTGTTAGGGGGTGCTAGACAAAGCATCCAAGGCTGGAGAAGGAAGAGAGGACATAGTTTCTTGTTTACTTCCTGTTTCTTATTTTGCTTCCTGTGCCTGGTCAGTGTTATTCTAGCAACATTTCTTCATCCTGGAAGCGGTAGTTCATTCAAGTTGCAGTAACTGATTCTATTGATAGTTTGCAGCATTTTCAGAACTCAGAATCAGCCTCATCATGCCTCTTTAGAGACATCAGTATCAGCTGGGCAGGTCCCCCTTCTCAGAGGGCCGACTGTCAGCTCCACTGGGCTTCTTTTCCAAGGAAGGGGTATGGGGAGCCGTTTCCTGCAGTTATCAACTCCATGGTATCTTAGTGTTCACCTTATGCCTCTTCAGTTTTCAATACCTGTGTAAGAGTTGTTTGCTTAGGGATTTTAAGGTCCATGCATATAAAACAATACACATAAGTACAACGGATCTATGAAAGAACATCAATCAATGCAAGGTTGCGAGAATCATTTTTTGCTAAAACACATGAATGTGTTTGTTGGATAATAGTATTTTAATAAAATTGCTTCTAGTTCTAAGTATTATAATCCATCTTGCAAATTTTCACATGTGTACCAGAGAGCATGAAATGGATTAAGAGGAACATTTAATGAGCTGAAGTTGCATTGATGCTGTTTTCTAAGAAATGTCAAAAATCTGTGTTGCTTCCCAATGTATGGAAGCCATTTTCACTTGGCTTATGCCTCTCTCTAAAAAGATTTAAAACAGTTTAGATTTTACTTGCTGGGTGAAGAAAATACAGCTTAGAAGGAGAGTATACATTAGCATTAGAATATGGAGATTTTTGTTTGTTTTTGTATCTTTCTGTATTAAGAATATCTCGTAAGTGGCATGCCTTATTTTTATAAATGGAAATAAAATAGCATTTTAATGTAAATTAGTGAAGAAACAAAAAAACTGAAAGATTATAAAGGGAAATAAAGGAAGAAAGGGAGAGATTCTAGATTGGTGCAGACTGACAACAAACAAAAACTACATGAAAGACAGGAAAGTATCATCAGGATTAAGAAAACAGAAGGACAGACCAGATCAGAAGAAGGCAGTCATCTGAATTATATGACCAAATAATTTTCACAAGAAATTTGGTGAGAAGAATCTGGAAGTTTCTATCAAAATGTCACATTAATGTGTTTAAGGTTTGGGGGATTTAAACCCATTGTATTTCATTTCCCTACTAAACCATGTTCCCTCATAACCTTTGCCACTAAGGCTGAGCCCTGTCTTACCACCTATAACAAAGGCAACGTCATCACTAGCCTCTTGGCATCAGCGCTGGCCTTTGGAATCCCGGTTGTCTTGGGAGGAGAGAAGAGGATTCTTAAATATTTTTCGAGTCTTTCATATCAAAAGCTTGGCTGATTTAATCACAAAGTTTTACAAAAGAGAAATCTGTGCCAAAGAGAAAAAAGTGAAAAGCCGAACTCTTCTAGCCAAGTGATCTGTGGAAAGATGGGAGTTAAATGTAGAATGTGGAAGCATTCTTACACCTTTGCTTTCTCTTTCTTAAGATGGGAATCCAAAGTGGGGCCATGGTAGATATATACAAATTAATAAGGAGGA
Source organism: Neophocaena asiaeorientalis asiaeorientalis (assembly GCF_003031525.2). Taxonomy (NCBI): domain Eukaryota; kingdom Metazoa; phylum Chordata; class Mammalia; order Artiodactyla; family Phocoenidae; genus Neophocaena; species Neophocaena asiaeorientalis. Next base: position 4,217,749 of record NW_020173691.1, read on the forward strand.
GATCAAGAACAGAGGTAAGAGGGGAGTGAAATACATGAAGGCTTCAAGCCGTGGAGCTATTTCATCACCATGGGGAAAATAGCACAACTGATAGGTAGTGCTATCTACATAGATGAGCCCCATACAGTATCCTGGCTCCTCATGGAATGTGTAGCATGTAAGAAATTTAGAAGTCCCCATTTGCTCCTATGAAGGGGAGCAGAGTGTTGAGAGGCACAATGGACAAGCAGGGGCCTAAGTTTGGAAAAAAGAGGCTGCCATGTGTTGGGGACCCAATGGCTGGGACCGATGTCTGGGACCACAGCCTGCTGAAGTGAGTGCCAACATGTCAGGCAGGACCAGTTTTACTTCAGCCTTCACTAGTCCAGGGAACCAATCAGAATAGCTATGTCACTCTGAAAGTGAGAGGATCCAAAATCTATGGCCTCTGTCCTTTTCCACAGCCAGGAAACAGGGCTCCATGAAGCTTCCCCACTGATACCAAGCATCATCCCCCACGAGGAGCAGAGGACAGAAGAAGACATCTGAAACACTGAAATTAAATTATTGGACAGAGCATATTTATGAGATTGGATAACATCTCTTTTTCCCTATTGATGATAAGATGGAGGCTCCTGAGGAAGATTAGAGTTAGAGAAAATTACAGAAGTTAAATTTTCTTTGCATATGTAAGAGTAATGTAAGCGAATTTTTACCTCACTAGAATCGTATGCAACTTTGCGTCATAAAGTGTGTATGTTCCTCATTTTCAGTAATTGATTTATAATATTTATAAGATCTCAAGGTAAATAACTGATCAGATAGTATTTAATCTGTTGGTTGCATTCTCCTTAAATAATTTCTATCAAGATTCTGCTACCTAGAAGGAAAAAAATCAGATAAGTGGCACTTATTAATAGAGTGTTGTCTTATCTGGGTTTACTTTGAATTGCTAAGACATAAGCAAAAGTTTTAGTGGCCCATCCCATATTCTACCTATTAGATGTTTCCTTGTCTAGTTATGTCTTTCTTTCATAAGTTTCCAAGTCCTTCAAGGAGCTGTTTAGTGGTTGTACTGATTGTGGCTATTGGAATTAAACTACTAATATTAATGTAGCTTAATATTTTCATTCTTTAACAAGCATTTAAAATACTACAGTTCTTTTCAGACAGTTAATGTAGTGCGTGTTAATGTTTACAACATGTCATAAGACTAACCACAAGGAAAAGTCCACTGTATCTCTACCAAAAATCGATCAAAGGAAGGGTAATTGAGTTAGCCTTCTCATGACTTAACATGGCATGTCCATATTAACAAATTTGCCTTAATAGTGTAGTCACGCATTGTCCCCAGGACATGGGGTAACGATTTAATAAAATGAAGCAGAGTAAGATTAATGACTAACACATGAATCGTTGTTTATGCCAATTGTTTGGTGTCGCGAAAAAGAGCCCGGAACGTAGAGTCGGCTGACCTGGGTTTGAGTCCCTGCATTTCCAGTGTTTTATTTGTGTGACTTGGGGAAGTCGCTTATTCTCTCTGAACTTCAGTTGGTCCATTTGGACGATGGAAGGCATACTGCGAAGGACTGATGGAATTGTGTAAGCCACGATCGGAGAGCAGGGTCTCTGTGCGGTGCTTTCAAACACTCCATGAAACATCCACACATTCATGCTCATCACACCCTCCATCAGAGGAGAAGTGGGTCCATTGCCCAAGGTGAGAAGAAAAGCTCTCTTCATTTCTACAGAACATCGATGAACACTTCCTACTGGGACTTTAAAAATTGTATTATTCAAATACTACTTTTTTGCTATAAAGTCACATTTTGCTCATGCACTACTTGAAAAAATGATGTGACCATATACCAAAATTGTCAAATACCTCACCCTTTTTGACTTCAGCAATCACTAGGAAAGGGTCTATTCATAGAGTACGGGAGAACAGGAAGAAATAAGAAATGATGAAAAAAATACAGAAGGAAATGTGGTTTATCTCTTTGAGTTGGAAAATAATGAGACCGTCTAGATCTCACAAGACTCTTCTATTTTTACCAGACCTGGTTCTTCAGCTGTGTTACAGGCAACACCCTCCTCTCTGGTCCCCCCTTCCCCCACTCTCAAAATCATCTCCCTCAGTATTTTAATCATCGAATTTTCTTCCTTAAATCCCCATGGGGGTTTCCAATTCCCTCTTGAATCAAGTTAAAATCTTCTGATCATTCATAATGAATATTACTCTCTTACCTCCCAGGTTCTGAGTTCCTGCTAGAGAATGATTTACCCCCATTGGGAAAGTCACTCAATCATCCTCCCATACCTGTCATATCTCTTTCCCTCTCAGGCAATTTAATGCTGTTCTCACTGCCTGGAATGACCTTTCTCATCCTCTGTCAACTAAAATTCTGCTCAAGGCTGATTATCTCTAAAACTTTTGTCAGATTATTCCCTTTTTTCACTCAGTCTCTCTACCGCTACATACGAAGATGCATTCAGTTACATATGTTTATTCCTATATTACCTCCATTACAGTATTCTGTGGGTATTACCGCTCATATTATGTATAAGCAACTTGGAAAGATGCACCAAGTAGAAGAGATCCCTGCTCTCTGAAGCTCACAAAAATTTCCACAACAAAGTCAGCTTTAAAAATCTGCCAGGTGTTGAGAGTGGGTGGCTATCTCATATAGTACCTGTTAGTAACATCTAACCTACATTCTCCACTCCTGTGCTGAAGGGGACAAACAGGGTGAATAGGAGTAGGGAGCGAGGGGAAGGGACAGACCTCTTCTGCATGAGGAGCTCACCCGCAGCAGTACCAGCTGGGGGTGGGGAGAGGGGAGAACGTTTAGATTGAAATCAAATTTGAAGTTTTGATTATTACAGGGGTTGTCACTAGACACAAGTAATTACTGACTTGAGATAGTTTTTACCTCTGTCTTATTTCCTAAGAGTGATCAGGAAATCATGAGGCTGCTCAAGTTTTTATGCTAAGTGAGGGGAAGGATATCCCCACTGAGCCAGTTTAAAGATACTACGGAAGACAGAAATAAAGTAGCTTTTATGATCGAGGCCTCAGGAGTCCTGATTGTATAACATGATGTGATTTCCCAGCTTTCTGTAGGATTTATCTTTACAGCGCAGGTTAAAGAAATGCACCAGATCTTCCCACTCTCACCTACCTTGTTTCTCTTGTGGTGGAAAGTGTCTATTGGGGAGGTATCTGACTGAAGATTAGCAGCTGAGAGTTGAACCATTTCCAACTATAAATTCAATTTATACTCAAAGTTGGAATGAATTACTGATTAAATGAACACTGAGCTGAGCTGAGCATCCTTACAAAGAAGTAATGCCAACATTTTTATTTTGTTTTAAAATCCAGTGAGAACTTCTGCACAGAAACCAACCCTATATTTTTGAAAGCCACTGAACCAGAATTAAACTAGAGCATCAGAATAGTTTCTGAAATAAACTTGAACCAAATTGATATTTTATTAGGTCCAAGTCCTTGTTAAGATAAAGTGTGTGGTCATGTACCAGAGCAAAGTTAAATAGCCCACCCAGGGATTAACTATGTGGCCTTTCACTCATTAGTACCATATTTTAAAACTAAAACAACTGAGATGGCTTTTCACAAACCACCACAATTTACAAAAAGAGAGAGCTGAGGATCATTTCTCTAGGAAGGAAGGTTTGAATCTAAAACTGTTCAGTGATTTAACTGAGATCATGAAGAATGTCAAAGAAGAGTTCGGGATGTTTCAAACACTTTTCCTTTGGTTTTTGTCAAAGGGGGAAGAGGCAGGCTCAAAGCTATAACCTAATTCACATACACTCACTAACTTTGGGAATACTTCAAATTTTTGACCTTGATAGCTACCCATGGTAGAGGCTGTTGAAAAGACAATTCTCATTCTTTTTATTAAATGAGTAAAGCTGTGAAGGAAAGCTCCAGTGATTCTACTTAAAACATAGTTAAATCCATGCCAATTCCTTTTCCTCTCAGAACAACTAAAAAGTGAGTAATATTTTCCCCCAGATAAATTGATTGATGTTATCTCCACCAGAAATTTAAAAGCTTCCCCAATTGACTGACTTCCATATGTCAGAATTTCTGACTTGATTCTCGCCGCCTGTGACTCAGTGTACTGGAACCATGACCGAGTTTAACTAGAGAGAGCTCTAGGTATGCACTTGACTTTGTCACAGGATCCCAGCCCTGGGACATCTCTGGAGGACTTCTGTGTGGCTGTGAATTACAGTTGCCACCGTTCTTTTTATTTATTGAATGTAATAAAGATATACCTACATGTGTAGGGCAAGTGACTCCTTTTGTCTTACTGGAAACTGTCATTTTTAAGAATTTTAAATACTAGAGCTTTATTCTCAGGCTTTTTTCTTCACATATTATAGAAAAGTAAAGACTGTTTTGGGTTTTTTTTGAATTTTTAAATTTAATTTATTTTTTTATACAGCAGGCTGATTGGGATTGACATTTATACACTAATATGTATGAAATGGAGAACTAGTAAAGACTGTTTTGGGTTTTTTTTGAATTTTTAAATTTAATTTATTTTTTTATACAGCAGGCTGATTGGGATTGACATTTATACACTAATATGTATGAAATGGAGAACTAGTAAAGACTGTTTTTAAAAGACATTTATTCATAAAAAATGACAGCCCAGGATGCTATAATTAAACAAAGTGCGTGCGGGTGTGTGTTCTTTCAGAACATTTCAGGGTGTAATATCGAAGGGATGACTCTGTTTTAAAAAGTAAATCCCTTGAAATTAAAACTATTTTCCAGTAGCAGTTAATTATTTGACATGGACAAGAAGTAAGCATTTATGTGTCATTTTCTCTTTAGAAACTCAGTTTATTTGTCAGCTCACACCTGGTCATTGTTGAACTGTCTTGCAGAAGGCATCTCAAATAGGCTGTAGGGTGTTTATGACTTCCCTGTTGAAAAGTTGCTACTCTTTCATAACAGAAAATAAACACTATCTAATCCTGAATGTTTTGTATTAATGTGATTATTAATAAATTCACTGAACATTACTTTATTGTCTGAATAGATCACAAGTCTAGCTAATAGTATTGTAAAATTTATTACTTTTTCTTCTGGTGTTCAAGTACATTTCTAATCCTATATGATGTTTCAGTAGCCATATTTCCTGTGTCTAATCTCCTAGATCATCATCCTGGCACGTATAATCTACTCACATGCAAGGCAAGTTTACATGTGGCTCAAGTAAGCTTCCTTCTGAGTGCCATGGCATCAGGGGTTCCCAGAGAGTCAACAGTACAAAAATGCCTCTCCTTCCTTTCCATCCCCTACATTATATGTCTGCAACTGTCAATTATTCTTCCAATAGGTGGTGGATTTTCTGTGACTTGTGAGGAGAGGTCCATTTTCATCTCTTTGGGAGCCTGCCTGTTTAGTGCATTCCATGTATCCCCTGTTCTCTTCTGCCTGTCTTTGCTCCTCAACCATGGACTCAGGGGTCAATTTGTCACTAAACAGAAAGAAGTTAAGGAGATCTAGATCGACAGGATGCAACATCCATTTTCTTCTACCTTACTTGTGCTTATTCTATGTATAAATTCGAAGCCAGCCATTCTTGGGACAGAGTTCCTATCCTAACAAGTAGCATACCGGAGGGAAAGCAAATTATAGGTTACAGAGGATATTTGCTCAGATAAAGGGCTTTCTTTCTTGAAGCTGTGTTTTTACTCATATGGCCTAAATAAACTCTCTGTCTGGGTTTCAATTCTCTGTTGCCTGATCTCTAAATTTGTAATGTCTGAACTCCCAGAATGGCATAGTTACCACTTACTATATCTTCAGAGTTGCCCTTGTCCTTCGCAATATGCTAACACACAGAGAATTTCAACCTAGTATCCACTCGCCACTTGTTATTCCTGTGAATCTTACCTATACTGTCTCACCTACTTCTGACATCTAACACTGTTCTGAAGTTAGATTTATGGATACACCTTTACACTGGAGGGCCTACCTAGGTCCAGACATCTGTATCCCTCTTGCCTGTTAGTTTCTGAGACCTGCTGAGATTGTGTATCTCTTCCCATCTCTGGAGGGCTTCTGTGTGGACTTTTGCAGATTCGTAAGCATTGTGCGGAAAACTGCTTCGTGGTCCTCCCTATAGTCATGGCAATGGGAAATAGTGTGCAACTATTTTTTTAGTCTATAGTTCAGTTAATTATTATTTTATAAAAATCTGTAGATCAATTCCTTCAATTTAATTGTATTCATTTCAGATGCATTTGGATTAATTCTGGAAATTAATTTGTGATGTGTAACATTGGTATTTTTAATTTGGTTGTCAATTTGTGATGTTTAGCAGTTAAAATACTAAGAATTTCCCCCCTAATTGTATGGTTTTCTAATAGTACTTCCTATTTGACTGGTCTTATTGATTTACCTTGTTCCTTTGGATAATCCCAACCTGGTGGCTGACTTTTATTTCCTCTTGTTACTGCTTAGGTTTTTATTGATTAACAAGCACTGGATAGTGTCATTAACTTCACTTTTGTCAAAAGGATACCATCCTTCAGCAATACTGCTCTGTCTCTGTCTCTCTCATTTTCTCTCATTCTCTCTCTCTCTCTCTCTCTTTCTCGCTCACACATACACACACACACACACACACACACACACTGTGAAATTAATGACTAACTGCCAACAATCCCAGAGCCTGATGGTACCACTGTGTTAATCTTAAGCGCTCCCACCACCAACACACACAAGACAAACTGTTAAATGTTTCACGCTATAGTACATGGGTGAACATCTTGAGAAGATTGTTATTGTAAAAATAATGACTTACATTTGTACAGGTATTTTCAGTTTAGAGAGTCTTTTGCATCACCTTATTTGATTCTCACTATAACCCAGTAATATACAGAGGGAAAATCTTACTATTCTTCACATGCATGAATATGGGTGCACGCATGTATACATGCACATGACATGCGCGTGCACGCACACACACAGAATATCTTGCCCAAGTTCATGAAATTAGATAATGGTAGTGCAGGAACTCAAATCAAATTCCATTCCAGTGCTCTCTCCATTACAATAACATACCTTTCCAGTTTTCAGCAGCATTATTATTATGGGTGCACCCCGATGGATATACATGGACATATACATGGATATTATTATATGCTCCATAAAAGTATGCATAAGATTTTACAGGACTAATTTATTCTAAAATGTATTTACTGAATTTACTGTGAAGATTCCTTTTTAAATGTGAATCGTTTCTCCCTAATTTATCTTTTGCAACAAAAATATGAATTTTTATATACAGGATTAAAAAAATGTAACTCGTATTTATCTTCTACCTCAATTTCACATATATTTGATACCCCAAATGAGCTGCAGGCTAATGTAATCATAGAAATATTTTAGGAGGCAGAAAATCTAAAGTGTATTCTTGATTTCCTACTTAACCTTCCCTACCATACTTAACCTTTCTATTGGAACTTCCTCCATCTGCAAAAAATTCTGTGTAACTATACCACCTTATTATCTCATCAGTATGCAGGAATTCTAAGTTCTTCTGGAAATAAAGGAATACCGTAAACTCTAGGACTTGCTATCCCCCAAAACAGGGTGGTGAGATTCTGTTACAATTGCCTAGGCGTGGCAAAACACTGCTATCACTGTAGCCACCACCACCACGACAAAGTTCACTTGTAGGTGGGGTCACTCTTTCCCCAAAAGTCAGGATTTAGTCTCAGAATCTCCTTTTTCAACATAGCATTCCAGGCAGCCACTGTAAAATTGGTGCTCTGGATCGTTACATCTCAGAGTATGGTCTGAAGACCAGCAGCGTTGCCCAAGAGCTTGTTAGAAACATAGACTCTCAGGCCCTGTCTCAGATCTACCGAGTCAGAATCTTTATTAAACGCGCTCACTAGTCAGTCTAGGTGTGCTTTGAAGTTTGAGAAGCAGTCTGCATATGAAATATTTGTTCCATTTTTGGACACTTTCATTGTTGGCTTATCTAAGAAACATGTCAGCAGGAATGAATGGATGTGTTCTTCTAATTGGGGGCTATTCGCTTAGACAGGAGTTGGAGATAATCCTCCGTGGCCTCTGCATTTAATTGTGATAGAAAAGAAAATAGCAAAAGGACCCTCACTAGTGGTTCCCACTGGAATTCTTCAACCTTCCTGGACGTTGTTGCCTGTATTGGGTGAGTGACAGCTGTCACTCTCTTTGCTGTAGAAGAAAGTACTTGAACTTGACACAGTTTGGGCTGCCTCTGTTATATACAGAAATACTAATGGTTAAATCAAAAGCATCTGTTTAAAAAATGTAAGTCTGTTGCAAGATGAATTATGATCTAAACTTAGCTCCAAATAGAATTAAAACTGGGGTGTTTCTTTTCAAACTGTCAGTTTGTTTATGCAGTGGCTTCAGCCCTGAGCAGTATCACCTTCAAAGAGAAAAGCAGTTCTGGCTTAGAGCTGCCAGTTTGCATGAAGCAACCCTAGGTGCCGGGATGCTCCAGGCCCTGATTTGTTTGTGTGGTGTAACTTATATTTATACAGTAATGCAAATGTAATACATACCCAACATCTTCCATTAACTTAAAAAGTCAAATGGGTTAACAACCTTTGCAGAGCCATTCCCTCTTTTGATCAAATTTCCAATTCTTTCTAAAATCACTTGTTAGGCTTCACAGTGCATTTTCAGATATTCTGGAGATTTTCTGATTAGACTGTAAGAGTGTTTCAGATTCTAAGGAGATGTCTCTGGTCTCTCCTCATCATCAGTCTGGAATGACATCGTTTAGCACGGTGAATCTCTGTCTAAACGATGAGGCAGCAGACAAAATTTGTTGAGTCTAATTTCATTTGGAGTAGCATAGGTGCAAGTGTTAGTGAAAGAAATATTTATTTTCTGCTGTCCAGGAAGTAACCCCCTTGGCATTTGAACTCATTCTCTTTGTCATTACCCTCTCCCCTGCCATATATCTATGGGTGTTGAGTCTTCATAAATCATAGTACAAGATTTTCCAGGATTGTCCAACAGTCATGGTGGCAATATCCAGATTTGCAGAGTTTTAAAAGAAGCTTCTGAATATAGGTTGCAATGTGGGGAGAAAGTATTGAGGACATGCACGCTCCGTTATAACCTGGTTTGACCTGGTGTGCTTGGAGCCCATAGAAAACACTAGAAGCCTGTAGAGGGTAAGACCAAGGAATCTGCAGTATTCTGCCTCACACATTCACTTTGGGATCATTAAATGTTTCTAATACAGGGGAAAGGGTACAGGTGTTTCCAAAATTCCTTCTTTCATACCTGTAGCAGGGGCAAAGGAACAAAGTCAAAATAGTCCTTCAGTTGGCTGTATTGTAAATTCTAGGACATTTGTGCAGTAATATTGATGGGTAAATCCCTTCTCTGAACAACTCCTTTTCCCCGACAGAATGCCACAATGTGCATAAGAAGCACGTTTTCACTGACCCCAAAACTTTTTTTTCAGCTTGGTTTGATTTAGAGAATGAGAACTTTGTAACCCCATGTTTCATTATAAACAGTTACATTTGAAAAGTACATTGATTAAGGTCTAACTTGTTCTACTGTACTAACAGTCAAGAGAGGAAAATGTGGTTAACTGCTTCATTTTCATGATGTGCTGACCAAGAGTTTGCAGATTTTTTTCCAAAGCATTCTCTGATTACAAAACAGTACCAATCAATAATTCACTCTTTCTGTTAATGTTGAAAAGTAAAGAACAAAAGCCCATGGTGCCTGCAATTTATGTTAAGTATTTTGCCCAAGAACAAAATTCCTTTAAAAGTTACAAAGCAAACCTTCATTTCTGAGTTCGGGTTAGTTACTTGGAAACTTGATATTTTTTAAGTCATATACGTGAGGATTGGGGGAAGGATAGAGCAGCAATCATTTTCAAATATTGCTTCACTGAAAGTAACCCACTAGTCTGTAAGTTTCACAATGGTGGAAATCTCATCTTTGTTCTTCATTCCCTAATCCTCACTACTTGGCACAATATCTGGCGTAATGTTACATTCTCAGCAAAGATCTAGTGAATGAATCAATGAATAATAAATCAGTTAATCAATGGCCAAGTCCAAGTTGATGGTTTACAACGGGGATCAGAAAACATTTTCAATAATGGGCTAAAAAATAAATATTTTTGTCTTTGCACTATGTGGTCTCTGTCACAAATAGTCACCTCTGCCATTGTAGCCAAAACAACCATAGACAATATAGAAACAAATATGCATGGAGTGTTCCAATAAAGCTTTACTTACCAAAACAGCCATTGGGCAGTATTTGGCCCATGGACCACCATTAGCAAATCCCTGGTTTCTGGGATAAAATGTCCTAAGGCTCAGTTATCCTATCCTTGGCTTTATTGTCTTTCCCTTGACTTTCATACATTATATGTATTCACTCATAAATTTCTTAATATTTATTGAGTAAAGTACAGTCCTATGGCTGTGAAGAATATCTAAATATACATGCTTTCTAACCTCAAGGAACTTTTAGTATAATAGCCCTGCTTCCAAGCTCATTAATCAAATAAGTCACTCCTCACTCCAGAATCAGTGTAAGAAAAAGTAAGGGTTATACTAACTGGTAAATCTCCATTGATTAAAAAAAAAAAAAAATCAGGTGTGAGGGAGGATTTACCTCCCAAAATGTGTTAACACATTTTCCTTCTTTTTTTATAAATTTTAAGTGGACTTTCTATTCAAGTATAATATCCATATAGAAGTAGGCTGAAATCATAAGTAGATTTGGAAGAATTTTCACCTGAAACCAGCACCTACATCAAGAAATATAATGTTACTAGCATCCCAAAAGTCCTTCAGACATTACACTGCAAATCCCCCATCCACCCCAAGTTAGCCATTATCATGGCCTTAACTACATAGCCTACTTAAGGTGTGCCATCTCTTAAGATGTTACCAGAGAATCCATGTATTACAGAATTTTGCTTTGAAGATATAATTGCTTCCCTCTTTTAGCCCATGTACTTCAGTTGAGAATGATTTCCTTTTCACGGCAGCTGGGTAGATTCTGCAACATATACCAAGGCAAGCAATGCATTCTCATTTCAATCTGTTTGTGTTTTACAACAAGCAGGGAAGTAGTTTCTCCCTCTGGTTGGGCAGGGAATGATGAGAATGTGATTTTGAAGCTCCCAGGGATCACGACATAGTCTTAGGATACAGCCAGCTCCAAGGATCTGTAGCCCTGCTTTCAACTAACTCTACTTCTGTAGTGTTCAGTTTACTGAGTCAAGGCATCCTCCCCTCCTGCTTTTTTATGCCTTAAATTAGTTTAGAGAGAGAGCGAAGGTCCTGAGACAGAGCACCAAGCTGGAATTTGTTCTTATTATGGTAAAATTTGAAAAATTTGAGCACAGATATGATGTGTAAGAGTAAGAATAAATAAATAGAAGAAGGCAGTGGGAGAAAGAAAATCTGGGAAAGAAAAAACAAAACAAAGCCAAACACTGTAGTCAGAGAGGTTCAGAAGAAAACCAGAAACCTGCAGTGACATGGTTGCTGAGGGAGCAAATTCAAGTCTTCTGCAAGGGTGGCAATGCTCCAGAGAGGTTAAAATATACCATGGAATTCATTCATTTCTTCGTCCCATCATAAGCATCTATTGAGTACTACTGTGTGCCAGAGATTCTAATAAAGTGCTGGAGATATACCAACATGTAAAAAAAACAAGGGTCCCTGCTCTTGTGGGGCTTATGTTTTAGTCAGATCAGAAAAATCCTTAGATCTGATCTTATGGAACACTCCTATAGAGAATTATTTAACTAAGCAAAACACACATTTCTAAGAACACAACGAGTGAATGCTGGCAAAGAAATGGAGACAGCATGTCTCCTGATGCCCGGGCTTACCACACAGCTCACAGACTGCCCAGTCACCATGCTTTCTGTTAGTTATCTTTATTCACACTAGTTTCCTTTTAAGTAACACCATGGAACTGTAAATATTTGTTAGTTTGGCTGTTTCTCTTTACAACTGTTGAATTCCAATGAATTCTATTAGCATATTGACTTTATTTAGTAGCGTTGTATGGAAAGATCTCAAGTCTCTCCCTCTATCCAGGGCCCCCAGTCATTAGTACAGAGGCCACGGTGATCCTCTCACTCTGCTTCATGTGAATGACACTATTGACATGAATAATGCTCTCAAGTTTTGGCTTTTAAAACTGGCTCAAATGTGATGAGCACAGATGTTTGATGACTCTCATAATTCTAAGTCTCTTCTCAGATTTCTGAAAGGCTGAGAGGGCTTTTGATTTTTTTGTGAGGGTTGCAGGTGAATGGGAGGTAAGAGCATTCACGTGTTACTCTTGTTCTTCCCAGGAGGTAAAAAGATCAGGACTGTCACTGACAATTCCAAACAAGTCAGTCTTAAATTGTATCATAACCACTTTGGCAGGCAAGCATTTTAGTTTTCTACTTGTCTAGGGGCCTCTGGTTAGTTACTGACAGACTGAATTTCAAAAGTAGACTCCTAAGCAGGGAGCAAGAGTCGGTGAATAGATCTTGTTATTTACAGTATACCCATACCCAGTTCAAAAGCACATTTGAAATCGGATAAGGAGACCACAGAAAAGCCTATGTTGCATTTTATGGGCAGTGACTATGCTATTCAAAGAGATCATTTAATACCCAGTTACTGTGTAAAATATACAGACATTATCAATTTCTAAGGAAGACAAGTGTACTAAAAATACACTAAAACTCAGTTAAGCCTGATTTACTCATTGATGATTCAGAAGTTACTGAGAGATCTAAAATTACTGAATTAGAAACTACTGAAGGATGAAGTGCCTTCATTTTAAATTTCACTCAGATTATACTCTATAGATAGGCAAAAGTAGTTGTTTTCTGTATGATGGAATGCCAGATAATCCAACATTTGCTATAGATCTTGAAATCTATGCATCTAGGTACATAATAAGCACAGTATTCGACAATACCAATGAACTTTAGGAAGTACTTGGTCTTTCATGACTCACATACGTGAATTTGAAAGAAAGAAATGCAGATAAATTTTGTCAACTAGAAATTTCAAATTCATCTAGTTAACAATTAATAATTAGTGGAAGGGAAGAAGTAAAACTGTCACTATTTGTGATTCTGTATGTAGAAAACTCTAAAGTCTCCACCAAAAAACTATTAGAACTAATAAATGAATTCAGTAAAGTTGCAGGATACAAGATTAATATACATAAATCTGTTCCTTTTCTATACACTAATAATAAACTATTAGAAAGAGAAAGCAATAAAACAATCCTCTTTAAAATCCCATCAAAAAAAAAAAATACCTTGGAATAAACTTAACCAAGGAGATGAAAGATCATACTCCAAAAACTGTAAAACATTGATGAAGGAAATTGAAGACGATACAAAGAAATGGAAAGATATCCCATGTTCATGGACTGGAAGAATTAATATTTCTAAAATGTCCATAATACCTAAAGCAATCCACAGATTTAATGCAATCTCTATCAAAATACCCATGGCATTTTCACAGAAATAGAACAATTAATCCTAAAATTCATGTGGAACCACAAAAGACCCTGAATAGCTAAAGCCATCTTGAGAAAAAAAAGAACAAAGCTGAAGGTATCATACCCCCTAACTTTAGACTACTACAAAGCTACAGTAATCAAAACAGCATGATACTGGCACAAAAACAGACACATAGAGAGAGCCCAGAAATAAACCCATGTACTTATGGTCAATTAATCTATGACAAATGAAGCAAGAATATACAATAGAGAAAAGACAGTCTCTTCAATCAGTGGTGCTGGGAAAACTGGACAGCTACATGTAAAGGAATGAAATTAGAATATTTTCTAACAACACCGTATTAAGAAAAAAAAAAAACCTCAAAATGGATTAAAGGCCTAAGTGAAGATTGGAAACCGTAAAACTCCTAGAAGAAAACACAGAATGCTCTTTGACATAAATTGTAGCAATATTTTTTGGGTCTGTCTCAGGCAAAGGAAATAAAAGCAGAAATAAACAAATGGAAACTAATTAAACTTAAGAGCTTTTGCACAGCAAAGGAAACCATTAACAAAAGAAAAAGCCAACACACTGAATGGAAGTAATATTTGTAAATGATATGACTGATAAGGGGTTAATATCCAAAATATACAAACAGCTCATACAACTCAACATCAAAATGAACCCCAAACAACCTGATTGAAAAACAGGCAGAAGACCTGAATAGACATTTTTCCAAACAATATATATAGATGGCCAACAGGCACATGACAAGATGCTCAACATTGCTAATCATTAGAGAAATGCAAATCAAAACCATAATTAGATATCACCTCACACCTGTCAGAATGGCTATCATCAAAAGAACACAAATAACAAATGTTGGTGAGGCTGTGAAGAAGAGGGAACCCTAGTACACTATTGGTGGAAATGTAAATTGATACAAACAGTATGGATGTTCCTCAAAAAGCTAAAAATAGAGCCACCATATGACCCAGAAATTCCACTACTGGGTAGGTGTCCAAAGTAAACAAAAACACTAATTCAAAAAGATATATGCACCCCAATGCTCATAGCAGCATTATTTACAATAACCAAGATATGGTAGCAACCTAAGTGTCCATCAACAGATGAATGGATAAGAAAGATGTGGTATATATATTAAATGGAATAGTACTCAGCCATAAAAAAGAATGAAATTTTGCCATTTGCAACAACATGGATGGACCTGGGGGGTATTATGCTTAGTGAAATATGTCAGACAGAGAAAGACTAATACTGTATGTTATCAGTCATATGTGGAATCTAAAAAATGAAACCAGTGTGAATATAACAAAACAGAAACAGACTCATATAGAGAACAAACAAGTAGTTAACAGGGAGAGGGAAGGAAGGAATGGAAATATAGGGGTAGAGGATTAAGAAGTACAAACTACTATATATAAAATAAATAAGCTACAGGATATATTGTACAGCACAGGGACTATAGTCAGTGTTTTATAATAACTTTAAATGGAGTATAATAAATAAAAATATTGAAAATATGTTGTACACCTGAAACTAATGTAATATTGTAAGTTAACTACATGCAATAAATTTTTCAAATGAAAAATAACAATAATTAGGATGTTACTTGACTGGAAACAAAACATTATTATACCAGTTAATATGGATTAATAGAGAACATACACCCTGATTAATACTGACTAAAAACAAAAAAAACAGATGAGAGCAAAACAAAATTAGAATGTTAGGTGATTGTTAATCTTGGCTCACCCACTTTTCTTATTGTAAGTTATACACATTTTGCATGTGTAGGTTATAGTCTGATTGCTTTGCTTAGTTCTGTTTTGCAGACAGAATGAATTAAAATATGTTCAAGGTACAACTAATACATATGGAAGTGGGGCCCAGGCTTGAACCCAAATTCTGTCACCTTGATCTGTTTGGAGGCCTGGGAGGTAGCCTAGCATGAGTCTGTGTGTGAGGATTCTCTGAAGATTTATCCAGAGAATAAGGTGCTTCAGTGGAGGAGGGAATGAGTCCACAGTGATCACTGAGCCCAGTGCCTATGGTTTTCTTTGTTACTCAAGCAAAGCCCCATGAAGTCCTAGGCCAAAATGAAGGTTGAACAAAATGAGAAGAACTGCTTTCACTCAAATCTTCATGACTTATTGGGAATGCAAGGCAGACCTCTTTTTGTAGTATTAAAAGGAGGAGTCACCACATTTTAGGGTCTCTAGCAGCTGAATTTGGATATTTTCTGAGCTCCTGAGACAGAAGAGACAGAAGTCAGACCACAGTGGCAATAGCACTGAGAAGGTTGCCTTGAGGCAACATGGTGGCTTTGGAATCACAAAGTAATCAAACACCAAAGATAGTGGCCAGTGAGGGATGCAAAAAGGCCCAGATGGGAGGAAGGGTTAATGACTTAAGCCACACAAGGCTCTCAGAAATAATGGCCTGGGGCGCTTGGCAGCAGCCTTTTGGTCTCAAAACAGAGGACAAGTGTGAGCCAAAGAAATCTGATTTCATTGGTCCTAAATTTAACTTTCTATATCTCACAGCTTCCATAGTGTCATCCAAATAACACTCCTAACATGCATCCATAAAGCCAAGAGATCAGAGGAAGGAGGAACCTGATTTCTTAAGTGCTTCCTTTTCTAAGAAAACACAAGGCTATCTCTCCTTAATGATTTGCAATTAAAATCATTCAGGTAATTATGTTGAAGGAATAATGTATCTCTCATCTCAAGGCATCCTGAATGAGTCAGAAAGGAAATATTCTTGCGGGAGATAAATATACTTGTGTCTGTGGTTGGGCACACCCTCCTCTACTCACCTTTTCCTTTGTCTCCTGTCCCCTCCAAGGAACAAGAGATTTCATTATTGGACGTGGATGAGTCAGAGCCCCCTGGGTGGTAGACAGAGAGGCCATGAAGGGGGCCCTTGTCTGGTAGATTAGACAGCCGCTGGTTCTGTGTTTATGAGATCTCTTCCTCTCACATGACTGTTAGCCAAGCCTCTTCACCTGTGAACCTCTACACTCTGTGCCTCAAAAATCACTGTCAAAACTCCCCAGGCAGCACCTTATGTGTGGAACCAGATTTGTCTTGGATCCTCTGTAAGTGTCCTCAGCCCCTGCCTTTTCCAGCCCCCCCTTCCCCTCATCACTAGTTTAGGACACCAGGATCTGGCAACCTACCAGATACTCATTTGCATTTAAAACATACACACACACGCACATAGAAGGAGAACAGAAAAGAGATGCAAAGCATATTCTGATCCCCTGAGTCCCACTGAATGATTTCATGAGGGCTCTTGTGGATTTTTTTAGGCCCACATAGATCTCTCTGAGACCTGAAGCTCTAAGCCAGTGCCTCTGGCCAATGGGTACTGCAAAATCCTTTTTAAGTGTGTGTACACTGCTCTTCCTGCTGCAGAAAGAGCCTTTCTAAAGGGACCTGTACAGTTCCTTTCCAAAACTTTGAGCCCCAGATGTTCTCATGGGCCAAGAGCCGTTCTCAGAATTCAAAGGAGAGTGAGTGCTTTTATGGAGCTGAGTGATGGCAGGTGTCCAGCACGACTCATGTGGTGAAGTTCACTGTGCTGTGATTTATAAAATGTCCCCAATAAAACTAAAAAAAAATGAAAAATGAAAAATCTGTTCCTTATTTACCCTACAGTGAAAAAAAAAAAGGCACCATAATGCATTTCTAAGAATGCTTAATCTTATGTGTGTGATCATAATCTTTTAAACACTTGCTAGCGTTTTTTCAGAAACCTTTTCTCCCTTAAAAGAACCAAAACATTTTTCCCCACCTTGACTGTCACAAACAAAAAATAATGAACATTTTGTCCTATGAGAAGCCTGAAGGGCATTTAACTACGTGAAATTTGAAGGGGAAATTTGAAAGCTGAATTTTTAAAATTCCTACTTTCCAAGAAAAGACAAAAGTGGATCACATTTAAATTAATATTAGAAATCAACAGAGTTGAGAAGGAAGGACAAAGGAAATTCCAGTTTTCCTTTCTCCTAGTTTTTAAATATAAATCACTGGATATATTTTTAAAAGAATATGTATATATCCATTCACAGAATACTATACCCATGATTCAGTAACTATTTTTATATCACTGGCAGAAACTTGCTTCTCCTGGGCTCTCCAGCAATGGTAATATGAACCCAATAGAGACTTTGGTTCAGGGCAGAGGCAGAGCCGAGGGGGCCACAGATACCTCACTGGGTCTTTTCTGTGAGCAACTCAGTTCCCTGAATGAGCCCCAGCTTTAAAAGAGAACGTCGAACAGCTGAGCAATTAAATGTTAACTTACCATCAGGCTAAAGTAAACTGGAGTTTTGGAAGTCCTCAGGAAAAAAAGATGGTAACAGTAAAGCACTCTCGTAGGCTTTACTTAACCAATTCAATATCAGATCTTGGATTTTTTAGTTGTAAGGGTGATGTATTTATTTCTGCTAAATACACAGAGTATCCCACACTTTTTTGGGATGTGGAGCAATTGGGAACAAAAATGTCTAATTAATGTCGATACTTGGCATAGACAAGAGGAAACCATTTATGGCTATTGTGAAGAGTCTTATAAGATACATCTAGGACAGTAGTTCTCAATGGGGGAGATTTTTCCCCATAGGGAACATTTGGTAATGTCTGGAGACATTCTGATTATCACAACCGGGCACTGTTACTGGCATCTAGTGGGCAGCGGCCAGGGATGCTGCTAGACTTCATACAATACACAGGACAGCCCCTCACAGCAAAGAACTGTCTGGCCCCAGATGTCAATACTACCACTGTTGAGAGACCCCGGTCTAGGGGGACAAAATATTCATTAGCATCATAGTGTCAAGCGTCATTTTTTACAAGGTACAGGGTTAACGTCATGTTAAGCAATCCTTTTCTCCAATGAGCTTAGAATGATGACTACCAAAACAAAAAAAGTGACGCTCCCCTTGGCAAATGTCCATGGTGCTTCTTCCGTAACTAGGAGGAAATCAGCTGCAGCTCTCCACGATGGAGAGACTGAACTAGCATCAGAGTGCCCACCATCACCATTGACCATAGGACCAGAATCCTCCCCTTGCCATCAGGAGTCAAGCAATATCCAGGCCAAAGAATATTTTCAGTAGTATTTTGGCAAAAGCCAAAGTGCTATGGTTGACAGAATTAAAAAAAAGAACAAGAGGAGAAAATTTGTTAGGAATTTCCTTGTGGGAGGGGGAGGGGTTGATACAAGACTAGAAGCTTTCATGGGTCTTTGGGAAAATGAGGGGATGATGAGGTAGAGAGACACATCTGGAAACTGGGACACATCCCTTGGGACTTTCCCTTTTGAGTCACTCTTTGTGAAGGCGTAAGTTTCCAAGGCTTTTTTCCATGTATGTTACTAGAGAACAATTTATATAAAGTTGAAATCTCTCTTCATCCTACTTTGGGCTGGTTTTGAGATATAGCTACTCTCTCAGTAAAAGCACTTCTTCATGTCCAAGAGTGAAGAAAACCAGCAAGACAGGGAAGTTCTTGAGAAAGGAGTGTGACCATTGGTGTACATCACTGCAAGAGTCCCTGTCCCAGCCCCTTGAGAAATGACTAAGGTTCTTGGCAGAGATAGTAGGACAATAGGACCAACAGACCAGTGACAGCAGATAATGAGCCTTCTGGAGAAGCAGTAAGACCCATTTTCCTCATCTCTGATTGCCCTCCCCTGCAATATTTCAGCAAGAAAAAAACAAATGGGAGTTCTGCCACTTTGTCGCCCCTACATGAGCATCAAGGGGCTAATTAGTATAAATTGATTCTTCAGGAAATGCTGGAAAAAGTGGATATGATCACAGAAATCACAAGCTTTCAACACAGGCTCCAGAAGGATTTTTATGACAGTTAACTACTTCGTATTAACATCATTCTGACCTCTGTCTCATTATTGATTGCATAGTACCTTTTCCTTGAAAAACTATTTCAGTCAACTTGGTCATTCACATAAAAAATTACAAACCCTGATAGAACTCAAATTTCTTTATTTTCCCAGTAGTCCATTTGGAATCATAGTATTTCAAGCCGGAAGGGAATTTGGAGACTGTATAGTAATAGGAAAATCTTTTACATATGAGGTAACTAACAAAGGCTCTGAAAATCAAGTGTGTTACCCCAGGAAATGCTGAGTCATCTTGTCCTTTTAGATCCTGACTTTCTGATTCATGTGGTCATTTTCCCACCTAGGGGTAAATCTCTCATAAGAGGAGTGATATAATCAAAGTTTCAGATCCGTGAAACCATCATTAGCCTTATATGTTTTTCCCAGTTGAAACATTGAATTTCATTGAACTTGCTGTGGTCAACACAAACTCTATGTCATCCTTTGTGGACCCTCAGTTTCTTGCACTGATCCTTCAAAGCTGAATTAATTGAATCCAGCACATCCATTTTAGCAAGGAAGTTATAGAAAAGGTCTCTTACTATTCTCTAAGCATATTCCACTGAAGATATTTTTCCCTTGAAACAGATTTACACTTTTGGCACTCAACCACATGTAATTACATTTAGTAGAATCCAGAGCAAGTTTAAAAACATTTGGAAGTGTTTCAAAGCAGACCTACCCCTAGCCTACATTAAATATCATCAGCTCTCGAACAATCCAGAAAAAGGAAATGCTACTAAGCAATATAAAAATTAAAAGTGTGTGGGGGATAAATTAGGAGTTTGAGATTAACATGTACACAGTACTATATATAGAATAGATAATCAATAAGGACCTACTGTATAGCATGGGGAGCTCTACTCAATATACTGTAATAACCTCTATGGGAAAAGAATCTGAAAAAAGAATGGATATGTGTATATATATATAACTGAATCACTTTGCTGTACACCTGAAATTAACACAACATTGTACATCAACTATACTCCCATATAAAATAAAAATTAAATTAAAAATTAAATGTCGTCATAGCAAAAACAAACCAAAAAAAAATTGGAAGAAAAAAATGCCAACAGTGGTCATTGTTTTGGAAATTCATAAAACCAGAAGAAAGCTGGACAATTCACTTAACTCATCCCCATGTCTTTAGGCAAGGTTGCCCTAAATAGTCTGTACAAAATGCTTAACTTCTTAGACAACCTTTTTCAACCAACAGTATTTGGCACCAATTCCAGAGAAGTAACTGTTTTTAATACCCACTGTGGCTCACCCACTTGACACATTTAGCATTCTAAA
This sequence comes from Neophocaena asiaeorientalis asiaeorientalis, assembly GCF_003031525.2. Taxonomy (NCBI): domain Eukaryota; kingdom Metazoa; phylum Chordata; class Mammalia; order Artiodactyla; family Phocoenidae; genus Neophocaena; species Neophocaena asiaeorientalis. The sequence goes on from NW_020173691.1 coordinate 4,238,517, forward strand.
CAATTTTATAAAGGATATCTGTAACCCACATATAACAGAAACAGCAAAACAAGATCACCAGCAAAATGCAGCCATGTGACAACTTGGAAATAATGTAAGGCACTCAGTTTAGGATTTGTGCACACACTGCATAGAACAATGGCTCACTGGAAATTGTCGCAGTTGCAGATCACCTGATGGGGACAGAAATTATTCAGGGCCATTAATAATCTCTGGGACATGTAGGTAAAAAATGCTCAAAAGTCATCAAAACAAATTCTCTATAACTTAATGCCTCGCTACTCCATTTATTATGGACATTATTTCATTTATTGTCCAGATAACTTAATGTCTTTATTTCTAACAGATTTGTTTTCAAATATGTTGATACTTTAGTTAGTGCTGAATGGTTTTAGTCACCCTAATATATCCTAAAGTCATGAACAATTATATCATTTTTTAGTCAGAATTTGAGTAAGAACTGTTATACAGCTGTGTATACTGGTCAATGGAGAGGGCATTACAGAAGAATTGGGCAGGTTACTTTTAAAATATGCTTTTATTGATTAAAAATAAGTTTAAATGTAATTATTGAGCCCATCCTATTTCCCCTGTATTTTTCTTAAATTCACTTGCTTTTATATTTAACAATAAATCTCTTGCTTTCCAAAATAAACTTCATTGATTTTAAAATTCTTTATTAAGCTCTTTTTATATTTGTGACACCAAAGTACATTTGTAAAGGGTTGATTTTTGCACCTGATCCTTAGTGATAAATGCAATCATATGAAGGCAAAAGAGGGGAAAATATGAGAATAGCAGTGCAGGCATTTTGAATTGATTGATACTAACTTCAGGTCCACCATCACATTGCACAGCGGTAATGGGAATAGTTACAAGTCTCAGTTAAGTTACAATCCTAAATTTTAAAAACAGAATTTGAATCATGCTAACCAAGCGAACTAATGAAGGGTGTGGGTGTGTGAACCAATTTGGCTTCAAGAAAAAGACCACATTTTCTTGGTTTTCTGGTCCCAATTGTCTTTATCTTATTTATATTTGATGATTAACAAGTCCACATTTTATCTGTCAAGTTACTAATTGGATACTGCCACTTCAAACAAGAAAAAATAAAAGTTTAATGCAGTAAAAACATTTGCTGCATTGAAGATGTATCAAAAATATAATCATTCTGTTTTAACATTCACTTCCCTCAATTCCATGTTATGTCTTAATGTCAGTGACAGATGATAAAATTGTGTCTGTCTGCCACTTAAGCCTAAGATTTTATTGCTTCTTTCCAAAATGTTTAAGAGTCAAACATACTAACACGTGGTGCTTGGCTAAGCTTTTAAGAGTGATCTCAGGGCTTCCCTGGTGGCGCAGTGGTTGAGAGTCCGCCTGCCGATGCAGGGGACACGGGTTCGTGCTCCGGTCTGGGAAGATCCCACATGCCGCGGAGCGGCTAGGCCCGTGAGCCATGGCCGCTGAGCCTGCGCATCCGGAGCCTGTGCTCCGCAATGGGAGAGGCTGCAACAGTGAGAGGCCCACCTACCGCAAAAAAAAAAAAAAAAAGAGTGATCTCACATTGTATTTGTATTAAGCCCAAAGATAGATTTCAACGTCAGTCAACAACTAATCAAGATAACTACTTTACCTTGTAGTAATCAAAGGTGTAATCCGAATTATATTTTGTTTTCCTATTTTTTGAAGAGCTAGCACTAAGGCAGCATATAAACCTGCCTTCCAGATTCCTAAGCTTTCTGGGGTGCCCTCGCTGTTTATCCTTCATTACCTCTCCTGAACCTCCACTGAGCTTAGGCCCATGACAGCTGAGGAGAGGAAGCTACGAACATCCAGCCCAATACAAATTAAAGGTAAAGACTATTATCACAAGTGGAATTTTCCAGAAGCTGCTAACTTCCAGTGTTTTTTCAATTTTGAATAGGCTTATCTTCAAATCCGTTGCGAATAGCAAAGTAAATGAACTTTTATAGGATTATTCATCGAAGCAAGTCAAAGGAAGATGTGATTAAGACCCATTTCTCACCTTCTGTAGGCTTAACAATGGCCAAAGGTATCTACAAATTAAACACATGGTTAAGCGGTGGAATGCGAGTGTGTCTGTGTGTGTGGGTGTGTGCTTGCACACAGCTTGTGTTACCTCTTATTCTTTTCACCCTCTGTCCCTGCCGCCCCTGACTTCCTACCCTACTACAACCCACCGCTGCCCCTGACCTTCCTCCTCCCCTTTCTCCTCCTCCTTCCTGCTGCACCCCTTCCTCCAAATAATTTCTTTTTATCTTTTTGTCGAGTCGTAAAACACTGACTCTGCAGGATCAGACGAAATTGATTTTGTAATCATGCATTTAACGGAGCTGGTATAGGTAATCACTATCTATACTAGATATGTGAGGTCCTTAGATTAATTGGGGACTGTATCAGGCAGATGAGCTACTTGCCAAATTTCTCATTTACCTAGATGTTCCTCAGATTGTGCCACTTAAATAGAATTCCTGTTGGGCGTTAGTCTTTACTTTCTCATACTGCATTAGGGAGGGAAATATTTTAATATCTTTTGCCTTGCTGATAAAGGGTTTTCCTTGTGAAAATGCTTTTTTTACCTAGAGTCAAGCAGATTACTTAATGTTTACAACTGTGAAGGTTTAGTGATACTTCTGCTTTTTTTTTTTTTTTTGCGGTACATGGGCCTCTCACTGTTGTGGCCTCTCCCGTTGCGGAGCACAGGCTCCGGACGCGCAGGCTCAGCGGCCATGGCTCACAGGCCCAGCCACTCCGCGGCATGTGGGATCTTCCCGGACCGGGGCACAAACCTGTGTCCCCTGCATCGGCAGGCGGACTCTCAACCACTGCACCACCAGGGAAGCCCACTTCTGCTTTTTAAAAGGAGGAAAGAACCTGAATATTTATTGTGGACTTAGCACAGTCTGGAGATCGGTGATCTTCATATACTATGTCATTTGGCCCTTATCACAACTGTCTGAGGCTGATAGTATTGCTTACTTTTTGCAGATGAGTCAACTGAAGACGAGAGAGGACCAATTGTCAGAGCAAATTCAGACACGTCTTTCAAGCTCAGGGTTTACTATCAATGTGAAGGCCTTAGGTTTCTACATCAGGGTTCCTTTCCTTTCAATTCAATCAGTAATTGCGTTGCTATTTGGAATTATTTTACTTTACAGTGCTTTTTATTTACCTCAGGCTAAGTTTACAAAGACAATTTTTATATATGCATTTATTTACTCAAAACATGTTTATGATATCATATCCATGATATGCCAGGTGCTGTGGTAGATGCTGTGGAATCAAAGTAAATAACTCCATTGCCACATATAATTCTCCTGCATTCTGGTAAAGCCAGGCGTGTAATCGGATCACCGTGGTGAGGCGCCTGTGCAGACCCTCGCACCAGCAGAAAGGCAAATCTTGGCAACATGCAGGAGCATCAGTCCTTGAAGTCCACATCCGTATTGGATTACTGACTTTCTGAGAAGTTCTGAGAGAGCCCCCTGGATACCCCTGGACCTCAGATCTCGGCTCTTTTCCCCCATAATGTGCTTTACAAACTGTTCACTTCCTTTCCCAAAGAAACAACAGCAGTGAGCCAACTTTGTGGCTAGAAGTCAGTCTGTTTCCCTAGCTTTGATTTCCTGTATAACTTCAGGCTGCTCACTTAACCTTTCTTTGCTTTGGTTAATTATTTGCATGATACAGGTAATAGCTACCTTAGGGGCTGCTGTGGGGCTTAATTAATTAAGGTTTATAACGTCTTTGAAAATGTAGCATTGAAGCTACTAAATAAGTGCAAATTATTATCATTATTAGCCTTGTCATCATCATCCTCCATCTATTTCACGCGTAGCCAAGGGCAGTCTCCAAGAGGTGAATCATGGTGCTTGTCTTCAGACCTGGCTCCATCTTCTAAGCTTGATTGCTTGATCTGAGAGTCTGACCCTAATTGCAGGCACTTAGAAATAGAGCAATTGAAATAAGTTGTCTGTCTCTGAAAAGACAAACCATCCCCAGCTTCCGCTTCCTTGACTCTGTTTCTGCTGCTAGTTGCCCAAGTTTTCTTCTGATCCTTACACAATCATGTCTATGTATATAATACAATCTGTAGAAACCCTCCTTAGCAACCTGACCTGGATCCCCTGGGAGTCCTGAGATCCCTCTAATTGTGTAAAGCAGGGGACTGAGACTGAGGACAGTGAGTCATAGATTCAAACTCAAAGTGTGAATGAGCCCATCTTTGGTTTAGCAGTTGAGGCTGTACCTGTATGCATAAGCCTGTTTGGAAAGAAAAATTACATTAAGCCACATAAACATTATTTTGAATAAGGTTATTTAGTAGCTGATTGCTAAATAGTTATTTGACTTATTTCAATCTGTTGTTTCTAAGAAAATGCTAATTATTACAAAAATTCAGTTATTTTAAATAGTGAAAAAATTTTACTTTTACTGATGCATTTCCTTGTGCCTTTTTTTTTTTTTTTTTACTGGACAACTCTTACATATTCTTCATGCTCAAATTCTTCCTCATTTAGGAAAATTCCCTATATCACTCTAACCTGTGATGGATTTCCCTCCCCTGACTATGTGATAGACCTTGTCTACATCATTTATTTAGTAATTATTTGCTGCTCTCTGACAATCTCCCATAGTTTTCTTTGACAACTTTTTCAGATGTTTATATCTCCTTTTTTAAATTACTTTACACAGTCCTTGTGGGTAGTAAGAAAGGGGTGTACATCTGTGCATCCTCTGAAATGCCTAAGTTAGATCATTAGAAATGGGACTCAATGACATTTATTTTTTTCTTCAAATTTATTTGAGGAAACAGCTCCAGACTTTATATCCAAGAGATTATTTGTCATTCCCACTGAATATTATGTCAAGCCTTTTCTACCCTTGTCCCTTCCTCCTGGGGACATGGCTAGACTGCATTTTGTAGCATCTCTTGCAATTAGACTAGGTCATGTGATTGATGTTGGCCAATGCAATATGGTAGACATGATGCCATCGCCTGAAAAGGCCTATATGTATATTTCTCTTGCTCAAATCTCCCTGCTTGCCCGTACTCTCTTTATTCACTAGCAGCCTGAATACATAAAACCCTAAGGACCTAGAGAAAGGCAGTGCCATAAGATGAAAAGACGGGTCCCCAAGCTACCACTTAGGGAAGAGTTTCCCAGGAGACTTATGTGACCTGGAAGACCTATGGTGGTCTGTTGCATAAGTGAGAAATAAACTTTCATTTTGATAAATCACAAAATTGGGGGGTCGTGTCCTACAAAAGCCTAGGTTGACTCATAAAAGTAACTTACAATCATCTTGTCCTTAATATATTCAAAACTGAACTCTTGTTTCTTTTTCCCCTTCATTCCCCAAATCCAGTGCTTCAGCAGTCTTATCCAACTTATTTCAAAGTATATGAGAAAACACATCAGATCTGTCCATATCTCTCCATTTTTCCGTATCACCTCCGTGATCTTACATTTCTCGTTATTTCTCATCAGGATTCTATAACTGCTTCTGCTGCTTCCCTTCTTACATTTTCCTTCTCTTCAATCTACCCGCTACACAGCAACCAAACTCATCTGTTTAGAATACAACTTAGACCATCCACTCCCTTACTTAAAATCCTTCAATAGCTTACCATTGCACCAAAAATAATATCCAGCTCCTGACTTCTACCTGCAAGATCCTGCATGTTCTGGCCTCTGCCTAGCTCACCAACCTCATCTCAGGCCACTTTCCAACTACCTACAAAGTCTAGTCACCTGGAATTATTGCAGTTTCTCTAACAATCTAAGTGTTTCTCTCTTCTAGTATCTTCACCCATGCTCTTCACCCATGCAGATTACCTTGTTGTGAAGGTTTTTCTCTTTGTTCCTCACACAGCCAGTTCCTTCCTACCCTTCAGATCACTGTTTCAATATTGTTTCTTCAGACGGGTTTTCTTTGTTAACAATAAGGAAAGTGTCTACCCTTCAATATCTTTTATTGCAGTATTTTGCTTTTTTCCATGTTAGCAATTACTAGAATTTTTAATTTCATATTCATATAGCACATACAAACCTCAGGTCACAAGTTCAAAAGTGCAAGAATCATAGCTGTATTTTCCATAAATGGATGCAATTTCCTTCTCTATTCTATTTCAAGACCCCATTCCATTTGTATATTGGTTATGATATAGGTTCCAGATGCTATAACAAAGAACCAAAAAACAGTGATTAGCATAGCTTTGTTAAACTTAGTGGGTCTTGTATATTACAATTTTTATTTCTCTCTCCTTTTATAGTCTGGGGATAAGCAGTCCAAGACCGATAAGCTCTTTTTCTGTCACTCTGCCTTCCGCATGATGAGTCTTCCACACCTGGGTACATGATACATGATGAAATGTAAGTTGGTGTGGTAGGTAAGGGCAGTGCATAGTTGAGGAAAAAACTAGGGGGAAAATAGCTCTGGGGTGCCAATTCCTGTGGCCAGTGGATGCTCTTATATCAACAAGGTCTTTAAAGGTTTCTAAAGGGGGTGATATTTAGAAGGAGATAGACATTTTGGTATAAGATGTAGAAAAGGATGAAGAAAAGGAGAGGTTAAGTAAGTATAATGACAGTGATCAAAAATCCATACTTTGTTTTTCTCCCTCCCAGTTTGGATATATGGTAAAAAAACTAAAAATGCTATAATAATAAGTACATGTAATATATTAAGAAACTATATTAATATAGTAATAAGTATAAAACAGTAAAAAGTACCTAATTACAACAGAAATGAAATTAGATATGATTACAAATACATGAAATTACTACTGAGTCCAAGCTCACACTGCTCACTGCACGACAAGCCAATAAATTGAGACAAGTTGTTGGGACAAGGAATAGAAACTTTATTTGAAAAGCCAGCAGACCAAGAAGATGGTGGACTAGTGTCCCAAAGAACATCCCTGTATTAGAATTCAGCCTTCTTTTATATTACAAAGGGAGGAAGTAAAGTCAAACATTTCCTGGTTCCGGTCAGCCTCCAGAGGTGATGTGTTAATTTTTTCCTTCCTGCAGTCATTCACAGGTGGGCCTGGTCAGGATGTTTCCTGTGAGCTAAACAAAGGTATTTTAGTTTAACACTTGTTACCTGCAAGGAAGGGTTCCCAGAGATGGGTCATTATGTATAATTTAAGCTTATAGGCAGCATCACTTTAGTGATTAACTTGTAATAAAATACAAAGGTTCGGGCTTCCCTGGTGGCGCAGTGGTTGGGGGTCCGCCTGCCGATGCAGGGGACACGGGTTCGTGCCCCGGTCCGGGAGGATCCCACGTGCCGTGGAGCGGCTTGGCCCGTGAGCCACGGCCGCTGAGCCTGCGCGTCCGGAGCCTGTGCTCCGCAGCGGGAGAGGCCACAGCAGTGAGAGGCCCGCGTACAGCAAAAAAAAAAAAAATACAAAGGTTCTTCCCTATTACAAAATGATGAAAAATCAGGAATATACGTGGAATACGGAAAGAATCGTTTTACAGAAGGAATGATTCTGAGCAACAAAGAATAACTTAGCCTGGAAAAAGTACTGGACTTAAAAAATCAACAGGGCTTCCCTGGTGGTGCAGTGGTTGAGAGTCCGCCTGCCGATGCAGGGGGCACGTGTTCGTGCCCCGGTCCGGGAAGATCCCACATACGGCAGAGCGGCTGGGCCCGTGAGCCATGGCCGCTGAGCCTGCGCGTCCGGAGCCTGTGCTCTGCAACGGGAGAGGCCACAACAATGAGAGGCCCGCGTACTGCAAAAAAAAAAAAAAAGAAATCAACAATTTTTTTCTGCCAAAGACAGACAAAGATTGTGGCTGAAAGTCAGGTTTTAAGTATCTGGCTAGAAGATTAGCATCAAAGTCACAGATCTAATATTAATTGAAGAAAAGACTTGGAGTTTGTTTGAGAATTTGAAGTCTTTGTTGATAGTGCTGTGGTGGAAACTTTCATCACAAAAGTTACATAAATTTAAGGAGAGTGAATTTGAATCCAAACAATTGGCAAGATACCACAACTCTCAAGTTTTGTTTTTGTTTTATTTTCTGTGCTGTATTATCTCTACTTAGCCACAAAGAGCTCTCCATCCCTATCACTTAAAGATCATTTCAACCACTGCTTTGTTTGGCCACCATTCTCTTTCTCTCTACAGCAATGGTGAAGTGGACACCTTTCCCTTGGTTAAGAGAAATCCATGGTTTGTTGTGTTTGCCAAGAACAAAAATGTTGGAAATCCAGATCAGCAGAGCTGTCACCATTGACATTTTTCACATCAACCGCATCCAAAGGGCCAGGATATCTCTCTGTTGGTGATCACATCAGTTCTTCCCAGGTCAGTACCACCAGTCGCCAAACCCAAAGACAAAGCCATCGTGTGCTAAGGTAACAGATGTGATATGCCAACTTAGATTCAACAGAACAGTTTTAATGTTCACATTAAATTAATGTCGTAAATTTGAATTTTTATTGCATTTTAGTGTTTAAAATAGACTTTTAAAGTTCAATTTGGCTTTATTATGATAAAAATGTATAAATGTAAAAGAGTCTATACTTAGTTTATAGTTAGTATGATATGATTCACATATGGGTATTCCCAGACTTTCCCAGCAAACTATTTGCTCACTTAACTTACTTCTGTTCCCTACTCTCCCCCACGTTCCAGAGGAGGGTCTGCTTTTGAGCAGATAAATGGAAAAGACAATACCATGGTGGTGAAGCCTAGCAGACTTGGCCCATCAATCATAATGAACTACTGCGTGCAGAATTTAGTTACTTTATCTCCTGTCAGGGCATACTTAAGTCTGTTCCTTAAGAAAATTTTGAGGGGGAGGTGTTCTCTCACCTGGGGGGACTGGTGGATGGACAGAGAGCAAGCCCACTGGTCAGCTTGTCCAGCATCCAATACCCTGGGGCTACTACCTGCTTCAGGTGCCCCTTGGGACCACAAACTGTGGCTCTATAGGGGCAAAATGAATGTGAGAAGTTTTATAGCTTTGGAGAATTCATCAGAGGGGAAATAATCTACCTAGTGATTTCGAAAATAGACAAAAGGTCTATTTTAGAGAAAGTTACACAGTAGACAATATGTCAGCATGGAGGAAAGAAGTATAGTGGGTTTAAAAGCTTTCAAGTGTTAATATTTCATACGGAAGAGCTTAAAGCCATCTTATTCTCTCTGGACTTAAGGACAAGAGGAGCCTCTGTTGTTGGACAGAAAGGCTTCTTTAGTTTGATACGACTGGAGCATCAGGCATTTATGATGAGAGCCCAGGGAGGAGGCTAAGAGTTAGTGAGGAAGCCAGGTCAGGAGGGACCAATATTCAAACCTGAGTAGCCGTACAGTTTTTGCTAAATCTCGGTGTGACAGTTTGTGTGAATGGAATATCCAGTAAGTATCTTTCACTCAATATTTATTTATAATCTCTTGAGTTTCCTTTTTAAGTTTCCTCCATTATTCCCATGCTTTATGCTCATTTTTTTTTCTAAAAAATAAAACTAAATTTTGTCAGAGGAAGGATTTCATTTTCTTGCCAATAAAAAGAAAAATCTTGAACCTTCTAGTACAATTTCATTAATAGTGAACTATAGAATAATATGTTAATTTTCATCTAGTTTTTTTTAATGTACAAAGACCAAATTGCTAATTAAAAGTTCCTAAGCATGCAAAACTTAAATACCAAGATTATTAGTTTATTAATAGAATATACCTTGTAGTAATTTTCAGATCTCAGAGTCATTTATTACCTTCTTCCACAAAGAGCTAAATATTGAATTTCCTTACTCCTATAGGAAAAATGGATAAATGATTCAGACCACACATGAAGAATAGTTTTGCTGTGGTTTTTAGGTATATTCCCACATTTAATGATAAAAACAGAAAGTAATTTAAGAACATTTTCCATGTGTATTCCAAGTGGAAGATACTGTGTCCTCTATACAAAAGAGCCAGCAGTTACTAATTCTGAAACGGGCAGTTAATTCGTATCTATGTGTACAAAAGCTCATGGGTGTCCAGGAACACAAACACACACTCAGTGAGCCTACCAGAAATTTTACATTGTTTTTATTTGTGCAGTTTTTCAAATGCAGTATATTCCCCTAGGAAGAACAGCTTTCCCCATGGTTTCTGCATACAAATTGGATCAAGGCAGCCATTTGATTCCACTCAAAGGACACACACACACACACACAAAACGACCAAACAACACAGGTGCATAAATCATGTGGATTCTCCAGCACTGCTTGACACATAAGAAAAAGCTCTGAAGTACATATTCCATCAGCATTTCCCCAATACTGCGAATGCAATTCACCAAGTGGGACGTATCTAGGAAGGATTGGCTGTGTCTGGAGAGAGGCAGGCGGTTGTTTCTTATGAGTTGTTATCAGTTCTCTCTCTGTTCTGAAAAATGAAGATTGTTTCTCAGGCCCATTAGATGTACATATCTTGACTATGAACTCAGTTGCTCTTTCCAAAACAATTCACTTTTTTGAGGGGGGACAAGAACTTCAATTTTCTCACCCTCTTTTCCATTCCACCTCACTCCACTATTATGACCACTAGTAAATGAAGCCAGACAGTGAAGATGTTTTGAAAGTGTTCCATCTTTGACAAGGTAAAATAAAATATTACATGATTATGTATCACAAATGAGATTTTGATTGTGGCCTCACAATCAAAATAAGAGACTCTTAGTCTCTTATTTTTATTGCTCTCCAAGGCACAAATAAGAGAGTGAAAAGAACAAACAGCTTTCCAGGAGGATTTTTCTAAGAATTTCAACCAAAGATCTAAAAGATAATAGCAGAAATCAGATTCAAAAGAAACAAAAAAGGGAGAGATCATAGAATGTTCTGGAAAAACAGTTGAAGACTGTGGTCATCTACAGGCTACACCAAAGATTGGGTAGGAAGCTGAGAAGTAGCTCACATTGTTCAAGGGAGCAAATAAAAGTTTTGTAAACAGGTGTCATTCATTGGGAACTTTAGGAAGCTCTAGGACTGATTGAGATGGTTTAGGCATTAGATCACTTTTCCATGAAATGATTCTAGCAGCTTTCAAGATGTGAGAGATGATATATTATTTTTGTATAGAAGCAAACTCTGATTTATTGAGGAGAGTATAGGTTAGGAAAGTGACCACCCATGCTTTCCTTTTTATCTTCTTTTCCAGATGTATTTTGCGTTCGTATTCTGTTGCTCTAATGAACTGGAGTATAATTTTGCAAATTTTTGCCCCCATGATAACATACGATGTTTATATAAACCCTAAAGCACCTTTTAGACCTTAAATGACAAATCTGCATCAAAATCTGGTTAGGAAGGAATAGTCATTGTTAGTAAATAATAATTCATTGAATTCATCTAAGAGAGTGTTTTGTTTTTATGGGTCTTCCCTGATTATTAGTATAGAAAACTTTAAAAAATTTTATTGAAGTGTAGTTGATTTACAACGTTGTGTTAATTTCTTCTGTACAGTAAAGTGACTCATAGATATATACATTCTTTTTCATATTCTTTTCCATTATGATTTATCACAGGATATTGAATATAGTTCCCTGTGCTACTATAGAAAATTTTAATTTTCAATCTATGAGGAAGAAAGTTAAACAGTCATAAACAAATTAAATAAGTTCAAATAAGGCCAAGATGGAACTGAAGTTTGGTCAGTTTAATTTTTGGCTACTCTTCAGTTTAGTTTAAACCACAGTTATCACTGATCCATTCAGTTGCATAACTCATTCTACTGAAGAATGTTCATCTCTCCCATGCCACACAAGTAGAGCTGGCTGGACTTTCCCAGAAATGGGGATGCTAAGGAGAGTAACGTGGGCAGGGTCAAGGTCTAGGATAAAACACTTCTACCATGAAATTTGCCACAAGAACAAAGGTGGAAACCTTCTGATCTGTTCCACAGAATTATTCTTCTTAAAATGTAATTAGCATATGATTTTATTGACTGTGTACTTGAGATTAAAACTGCAGATACATATTATCCTATATGAAAAAGAAGTGCTTCTTATTTTGGTCAACTTGATAACGTATCCCTAATGTTCTAGAAAAACTCTTTGGGAACCTGGTGCCTGGAAATGAGAAAAATACCTAAGCTCTAAATTTCACATATACTTAGAACATTCAGGGTAGAAGAGATCAGTTTCATTTGAAACTCTTTCTCAATTTAGTTGACAGCACTGGGGTATCATTTGACTTGCATGTTCTCAGCATATATTGGGCAGTTACTGGGCTAAATGAGGTGAAGGAGGAGTTCATGGTAAAATATCCCTGCCCTTGAGCAATGTATAAACATGTGTATTCTTAGAAGCTTTGTAAACATAGGACAATGTGCTGGTACATTTGTAACTCACTCAAATATTCTAGCAAACAAGATGTCACAAAGTTATATAGTATTCTCATGGCACAAAAATGTAGACATTTATGATGTGTTGTTTTATGTTTTCAGTGGATTGTTCCACAATAATTGCTGTGTGTGGGTAGCTGTGGTGAATTAGCATTGAACAGAGGGTAAGACATTTTCCTCTTCTTCCCATCCCAATAAACTAACTCCACCTTGCTACCCAGGCTGGTCTGCAAGGTTTATTCCCACAAGACTTTTCCCTTGACAAATTCGCACTTGCTGTCTTTGATTTTAAGCTCCAACAATCACCTGAGACATATTGTTTCACTTCTGTATCCCGCTCAAGTGCCTGTCACAGAGTAAAGTCCCAATAAATAGTCACAGAAAGGAGAGAGGAGGAGAAAAGGATGAAAGGAAGAGAGGGAGGGAGGGTTCTATGTTCTGTGTACATTGTGGTCACACTGAATACTGTGTGTAGCTCAAATAGTCATAGATCTCTCCCTGTGTTGTTGGTTGACATGTCCTGTTCTTAAGGTGACTAGAACAAACAACCTGTAACTAGGGAGCCAGTCACCATTTCAAAGATCAGATTCCAACAAATATCTACCTCTCCGATTTGCTGTTGCATGTTCCGTAAAATTTGGTGTTCAGAGCATTTGAACTTTACTACCTCAGGCCACTTTTTAATAATTTTTTCTTTAAAAGGAGTACATCTGGGCTTCCCTGGTGGCGCAGTGGTTGAGAGTCCGCCTGCCGATGCAGGGGACACGGGTTCGTGCCCCGGTCCGGGAGGATCCCACATGCCACGGAGCGGCTGGGCCCATGAGCCATGGCCGCTGAGCCTGCGCGCCCAGAGCCTGTGCTCCGCAACGGGAGAGGCCACAACAGTGAGAGGCCCGTGTACCACAAAAAAAAAAAAAGAGTACATCTAGTACTGAACACTAGGTAACTGTGTAATTTCAGTGTTCAGGGTGGTTTCATGCTTAGATCCTAGATTGATTGAGAACGATGCTGATATCATGTTTCTGTGACATAGATGTACGCCCGTAAAGGCAGGCCCACAAACTGGAAGGAAATAAGGAAAGGAATCTAGTTATGAAAAAATTAGATGATTGAGGAGGGGAGGGAATCTAAGACATGAGCAACTCACTCTCTACTCTCTTCCTGCACCTACTGCGGGTCTGTTTGCAGGGGACCTGCCCATCTTATTCCTACCACAGGAAGCCCACCTACACATCTGGCAGCTGACAAGGTGAGTAGAGTACTCAGGGCTCTGTTAATTATGCATTACATAAGCGTGGGCCATCTACTCACTGTGGAAGTTTTTTTGTTTTAATTTTTATTAGAGTATAGTTGATTTACAATGTTATGTTGATTTCAGGTGTACAGCAAAGTGAATCAGTTATACATATACATATATCCACTCTTATTTAGATTCTTTTCCTATATAGGCCATTACAGAGTATTGAGTGGAGTTCCCTAAAAAACTAAAAATAGAGCTACCGTATGATCCAGCAATCCCACTCCTGGGCATATATCCGGAGAAAACTATAATTCGAAAAGATACATTCATCCCAATGTTCATTGCAGCACTATTTACAATAGCCAGGTCATGGAAGCAACCTAAGTGTTCATCAACAGAGGAATAGATAAAGAAGATGTGGTACATATATACCATGGAATATTACTCAGTGATAAAAAGAACAGAAATAATGCTATTTGCAGCAACATGGATGGACCTAGAGATTGTCATAGTGAGTGAAGTAAGTCAGACAGAGAAAGACTGTGGAAGTTTTGATTGACTCAGGCTCCATTCGTCATGCTGCTGGGGAAGATCAACTGGCTGTCTGCTGAGTGGTCTCTTAGGCCAGCATTTCTGGTAGTGAATTCTCCTTTGCTAGGCAACCGGTCCTCAAACTTTTAATATCAGAAAAGTTATCTTGCTAATATTTCATAGTTTAGTGGACTCAGGAGATATGGGCAAATGCTCACACAACTTCCAAGACAACCTTTAAAATATTACCAATTATTAAATACAGCAAGTAATGTGACTATCACATGGACCCAAGGACCAAGATATATGCTTTGACATGATGGCACATCCTGTCCCTAAAGTCAAAACACACATAAAGCCAAATTTGTTATCAGAATTGTGCTTAATTAACATGGGATCAGAAAATAACAAATTAGCTATATGATTCAAGGGGCTAATACCTTCCAACTAATAATATTAGATATATCTGTTTCCACAGTGTTACATATATAGTTGGATGGAGGAATGAATAGACAGACAGATAAACACATATACATAGATAGATATAGATACACACATTCATACACATAAGTATATATCATATATACACATACATTCACATGTGGATAGATAGATATAGATGTAGATATAGACATAGATATAGATGATCTAGATCTAGATAATAGATATGTAGAGATAGATATATCTCCATAGGATCAGAACATGGAATCGAATCTATGGGCCAAATAACTTGTCTTCATTTGGGTAGAGATTGGAAAAGTACTAGCAGTCAGTAGCACACTTAAACTTGGGAAAGAGGAGGACTGACTTTTGCCCTGAGCCCTCAGTTTAAAAGGCCCCATTCTGAACTTCTTATCCATATTCATTGGGCTTGGAGTCTGTGAGGCCATCTGGAGTTCATGCCCACCCCACGTTTGAGACAGCGCTCCAGATATTAAAAACTCCCAACTTCCCTGCCTAATTGTCCCTGAGCCTACTTCCAGGTCTCGCAAGGGCCTCTTGCCTAGGTCTGTCCTCCTGAGGGTGGTCTCTGCCACTGCTACACACAGCACTAGATCCCAAAGAAGTCAAGGGGTGAACGGAGCTTAGAGAGTGTGGACTGAGACACGCACACCGGTGTGCATGAGGCCTCTTTTGGTGCAATTGGAGCAAATTTGGAAATAGAAGGGGTCGGGGTGGTGGTCCTGTCATAGATTCAGGACTGGGGAGGAGAAGCTAGATCTCCCTGCCCTGCCAAGTTGCAGCTTGGAGTCCTAGGGGTACCAGAATTATAAATTCAAACCTACCCTGGAGGTCCTTATGAAGGTGTATTTTGTCAAGATAGAAGGTAGAAAACATTTAATCTAATAGCGTGTTAACCTGATTTATCTTGCCCAGGGTCCTGCAGATTCCATCCTGTTTTTGAACCTTAACCCCCTTTTCCTTCATTTCTAACCATTTTTCTCAGATATATTAATATCTAGGTTTTTTCTTAGATATATGAATATCTAACTTTTCTTGTCCATTTTATTCAGTGCTGCATCTCCAGTGTCTAGAACAGTGTCTGACACATGATAGATGCTCAGTAAATATTGATTAAATTAATGAATAAATGCTAATATAATAAATCCAGTTTAAGTCTAAACATAATTATATCATGTCAGGGAGACTTGGTTATTATGATGGAATTATAGTTCAGCTTGTATGGTGGAAAGTTATTCATGACATTAGCATTTTACAAACAGATGTAAGATGTTAGGTGTCATATTGATCTTTTCCCAGGTTAATTTGAAATTGTCTTTTCTTCTTTTTTTCCTTTTCTTTTCTTTTTTTTTTTTATGAGAGAGATTTTTTTCCCTTAAGGTTGATAAGTTTGAAGGAGAGCTTATGAGAAGTTAGGTGAAAACTGAGGGTAGGAGAGAAATTCCTCATCTCCCCCAAATGAAGTAAATTTTGCCTTAAAAGATCACAGTCAGGGATGTTCTGGATGCTTCTTCCAGCAGCTTCCTGTGTAAAATGTCAGGTTAGCAAAAAAAAAAAAAAAGGCTATTCTGAAGAAGCAGTGCCTCATTGGACAATCTGAATGATTAGTAGAGTATAACCAGATCTTGAAAGTAGAGACAGAGATATAATACATGAGGAATTGAGAAACAATATTTGTATCAGTTACCTAAGGCCAGTTAGATAACAGGGAGATTATCTGAACAAAATCACATCTTTAAATGGACAGAATATTTATCTCCCTTTCTGTTATAAGCCATTGTGTCTCCTTTATTTTTTTTTAACATCTTTATTGGAGTATAATTGCTTTACAATGGTGTGTTAGTTTCTGCTTTATAACAAAGTGAATCAGCTATACATATACATATGTTCCCATATCTCTTCCCTCTTGCGTCTCCCTCCCTCCGTCCCTATCCCACCCCTCTAGGTGGTCACAAAGCACGGAACTGATCTCCCTGTGCTATGTGGCTGCTTCCCACTAGCTATCTATTTTACATTTGGTAGTGTATATATGTCCATGCCACTCTCTCACAGCTTACCCTTCCCCCTTCCCATATCCTCAAGTCCATTCTCTACGTCTGTGTCTTTATTCCTGTCTGTCTCCTTTAAATATTACTTGGCATTGGCGTGGGAAAGAGCCTAGTAGATGAAGAAGAGCCACAGAGTTATGGTCTTGTGTAACTTCTTACCAGTCCCTTTAAATATTTCTTATGTGACGTGGTGTTTCAACTCATCCTAGACTTTGTCAATGGGTGCATTATAAATCTCCTTTTACCCATTAAGATATCAAACGTGCTCTAGATCAATCTAAGTATAAATAGTACATGACAATCTTATTTGAAGCATGGAATCAAGATTATATTTGTTCTTTAATTAAATTTGGTCAAAGAGCTAGGGTCAGACATCCACTCAAATATGAAAAACATTCAAGAATCAAAGCTGTCAAAATATCAAATGACTATGAGATTCATCCATCCTTACTGTTGTGTGAAACAATAGTTCATTCATTCTTATTCAACTGTGAGAATATATTATAATTTATGTATCCATTCTACTGTAAATGGACATTTGATATTTCCAACTTAAGGCTATTATAAATAGGACTGCTATGGATATTCTTAAGCATGCCTTTTAGTGCACATATGTACACATTTAGATTTGGTATATGCTTAGGAAGGAGTACAATTTCTGGGTCATAGGGTGAGTTTATGTTTATTTTTACTAGATAATACCAAACAATATTCCAAAATATTTGTAGCAATATTTACTCCCACAAAAACTATATGAGGATGAAAGAAGCCAGGTACAATAGAGTACATACTGTATGACTTCATTTTCTATAAAATTCAAAACCAGGCAAAACTAACTGATGTTGGCAGATAGTGAACAGTGGTTATCTCCAGGAATGAATTGAAGGGGAAAGAAACCGAAGGGAGTCTCTTGGATGCTATTAATGATCTATTTCTTGGTAATTAAAATGGAGAGTTCATTACAGCTGCATCAAAAAGAATAAAATACTCAGGGATAAATTTAGCCACGGAGGTGAAAGACCTGTACACTAAAGACTATAAGACATTGATGAAAGAAATTGAAGAGACAAATAAGTGGAAAAATATTTCATGTTCATGAATTAGAAGAATTAATATTGGTGAAATGGTTCATACCACCCAAAGCAATCTACAGGTTCAATGCAATCCCTTTCAAAATATCAGTGGCATTTTTCACAGAAATTGAGAAATAATCCTAAAATTTGTATGGAACCACAAAAGACCCCAAAGAGCCAAAGCAGTCTTGAGGAAGAACAAAGCTGGTAGCATCATGGTCTCTGATTTCAAACTCTACTACAAAGCTAGAGTAATCAAGCCAATTTTGTTTATGTATTTTGGCATAAAAGCAGACACATCGATCAATGGATTAGAATAAAAAGCCCCAAATTCAACCCATGCATATATGGGCAATTAATTTATGACAAAGGAGGCAAGAATACACAACAGGGAAAGGACAGAATCTTCAATAAATGGTGCTGGGAAAACTGAACAGCCACACGCAAAAGAATGAAACTGGACCATTAATTTACACTATACACAAAAATCAACTCAAAATAGATTAAGGGCTTGGACATAAGACTTGAAGCCACTAAATTCCTATTTAGGCAGTAAGCTCCTTGACAGCTGTGTTAATGATGATTTTTTTTTTTAATTTGACACCAAAAGCAAAAGCAACAAAAACAAAAATAAACAATTGGTACTACATCAAACTAAAAAGCCTCTGCAGAGCAAATGATATCATCAATAAAATGAAAAGGCAGCCTGTGGGATGGGAGAAAATATTTGCAAAACATATATCTTATGAGGGGTTAATATCCAAAATATATAAGGAACTCATACAACTCAATAACAGAAAAACCAGCAATCTGAGTAAAAAATGGGAAGAGGAACTAAATAGACATTTTTTTCCAAAAGAAGATGTATAAAGTTACCAACAGAAACATGAAAAGGTACACAATATCACTAAGCATCAAGGAAACAAAAATCAAAACCACAATGAAATATCGCCTCACACCTGTTAGAGGGGCTGTTATTAGAAAGACAAGAAAAAACAACTGTTGGCCAGGATGTGGCGAAAAGGAACCCTTGTGCACATTTGATGGGAATGTAAATTGGTGCAGCCACTGTGGAAAACAGTATGGAGATTCCTCAAAAAAATAAAAAATTAGAACTACCATATGATCCAGCAATTCCACTTCTGAGTATTTATCTTAAGGAAGCAAAAACACTAATTCAAAAAGATATCTGCATCTTTTTGCAGCATTATTTACAATAGCCAAGACAAGTAAACAACCTAAGCATCCATCAATGGATAAATGAATAAAGAAAATGCATCATATATATAAATATAATGGAATATTCATTATAAGGAATTATATTCATCAGTGAAACATAATGATATATATGTATATATATAATATTCCACCATATTTATGATCCATCATGTATATATGATGCAACATTATTCAGCCATTGAAACTAAGGAAATCCTGGCATGTGCAGCAACATGGATGAAACTTGAGGGCATTATGCTAAGTGAAGTAAGTCAGAGAGAGAAAGACAAATAGTGTATGACCTCACTTATATGTGGATTCTTAAAACAAAACAAAGCAAAACAAAACTGAAGTCATAGGTACAGAGAACAGATTAGTGTTTGCTGCAGGCAGGGAGTGGGTGGTGGGCAAAATGGGTGAAGAGGATCAAAATATACTTAAGCAACAAGGATTTACTGTACAGCACAGGGAATTACATTCAATATCTTGTAATGGAATATAATCAGAAGAAATAACTGAATCACTGTGCTGTACTCCTGAAACTAACACAATATTGTAAATCAACTCTACTTCAATAAAAAAGTACAGGGCTTCCCTGGTGGCGCAGTGGTTGAGAGTCCGCCTGCCGATGCAGGGGACACGGGTTCGTGCCCCGGTCCGGGAGGATTCCACATGCCGCGGAGCAGCTGGACCCGTGAGCCATGGCCGCTGAACCTGCATGTCCGGAGCCTGGGCTCCGCAACGGGAGAGGCCACAACAGTGAGAGGCCCGCGTACCGCAAAAAAAAAAAAAAAAAAAAAAAAAAAAAAAAAAAAAAACCCAAAAAAAAAAAAAAAAAAAAAAAAAGTACAGACTTCCAGTTATAAAATAAATGTCATGGAGATGTAATGTACAGCATGGTGACTATAGTTAATAACACTATAGTGCATATTTTAAAGTTGCTAGGAGAGTAGATCTTAAAAGTTCTCATCAGAAGAAAACAAAATTGTAACTATGTGAGGTGATGGATGTTAACTAGACTTTGTGGTGATCATTTCACAATATATACAAGTATTGAATCATATTGTACGCCTGAAACTAATATAATATTATATGTCAATTATACCTCAATAATTTTTTAAAATAAATCAAGTAGACAGATGATCCTTAGGAACAAAAAAAAGTTCATATTTTGAACATTCATCAAGCTGTACACTTATGATTTGTGAAATTTTTGTATGTTTTTATAAACTCGGTAAAAGGCTCTTTAAAAATATATCTATTAAATAAGCTGCTTTGCTTATTTAAGGAATGAAGAAACTAATCCTCATTTTAAGCATTGGTTAGACAAATAGTTGGTAGGAAATTTAAACATTTTACAGAAGATTGGATGAAGTGACTTTTGGTTATGTAATATTTTGACTCTTAGGTTATGTAATTTTCTGATGCTAGGCTAAAATTTCCAGTATCTTCAATCATTCTTCAGATAACTTGGTTTCATGTCCATCCACCATCATGACCAATTTCTTCTGAAGGCAAATGGTTCTCCAAGAACAGATCCATCAGCTTTTTTGTTCTAATTGCCACATATTATCCTCAGATTTTATGAAGTTTCACTGAAGTGTTTTGGTGCTTCTGCTGTGGGTCTTTGTCAGACAGTCCCCAGTAGCAGAAAACTGGAGCCCATTCACCCTTCATGCCCACTTCTCTCCCTCATTTTCCAAGCTGTGCCAACTGTTCAGTGTTTTGGGGCTGCTGTTGACATGTTGTTTTCTATTTCAGTCCTTTTGGTTCTGGGCATGTGAAGGGAATACTAACAGAAATACTAAAAAGAAAAGGAGTGTAAAGGCAGGCAGAAAAAGAAAGTCCTTTCTTACAAAGGGAAGCTAGAAGTAATTTGATGGAGGAGGTCACAGCAGAGAATCCAAAGCATGGGATTCATGAGATAAAGTGACTCTCAGTGAGAAAAAAGTGTGACAGAGGAAACTCAGTCCTCAAGAGGTCCTGGTAAACTATAAATATGGAGCACAACTAAATTTTAAAATCTTGCTTGGAAGCTACTAAGAAAAATTAAAATATAGACAGTCTATATCAAAAACAAACAAAAAAAGAGTTTAGGAAGCTTGCTGAAGATTTATTCACAGAAAAAAAGCAATTTACCCCTTTATGTTCAGGTTGGGGTTTAAAGATGCCATCCATTTCACTAGGTGCCACTGAATACCTGGAATACAGTTTCTATTTATACATATGTTTGACTATTCCTGTCTTGCCTTCTATGAGGCCTTCCTATATCCATAGTTACCTGTTTTTTGTGTGCCTTAAATGGATTTCTGTCACTTGGAACCAAAAGAATACTAGTACTCAAATTGGCAAATGTTTAAAGAAAAACAGAACTTGGGAGAAAATAGGGAACTAACTCCTGAGGGCTGGGAGCAGTGAGTACTTCCCCATTCTAGGATCAGAATGAAAAGCAATTAATTTTTGGTAACGATTACCTGATTTCTCTCTTGGGATTGGATAGTGTGCTCTTTGAGGCTGAAAGTTTAAGAATTTTGTGGGAAATTATTAGATTATCAGAGTTACTGAATATTTCTCATGGCCTCCATAGACATATTTCAAGAGGGCAAGAAGTTCCTGTCCAAGGTTACTTTGCTGAAGAATAGAATCGGAAATAACAGGGTAAGTATAAAACTTTGTTATAAGGAAGATCTTAAAGTGCTTAAGATCAGATCATCATTGGCTTTCTGAGCTGCAATATTAGTTTAGTGTTTTTTAATAGACTCTGCTTCTGATGCTAAAGATAACATAGGGTTACGGTTTAAAATATAAATACACAGAAAAAGAGGAGGTGAATCAGAGAACCCCAATTTCATAGTCTCTTGCTATCAAAGCACCTTTTGATAATTGCTATAATATGTAGTTCTGGTTGGGAATTAACCTTGGCATTGGATCATTCTAGAACTGTGCTGTCCAATATGGTAGCCATTAGCCACATGTGGCCATGTAAATTTAAATGAATTAAAATTAAATAAAAATTTAAAATCTAGTTCCTCATTGGCTCTAACCACTTATCGAGTGCCCAGTAGCTATATGTGCCTAGTGCCTACCATATTGGATAGCACAAAATAAGAACATTTCCATCATTGCAGGACATTTTATAGGATAGCTCTGATCTAAAATAAATTCATTTATGGGAAAAAATATCTAGCTGCCCCAAGTCAGCCTACTGTGTTTTATTTATGCTCCAAGGCTGATAACTTTAAGTAAATATTAGGAAACTGGACAGTGTCTTGAGTTTGTAGTTCAGTCCATATTAGACGATACGATTTCCTATAGTGCTAATTAGTGAAGAGTGTCTACGATAGTGATATTGAGCAACAGCCACTTAAATTCTTAGGGTAACTGTATGATCAAAAAGATTCTTAGGGCTGAAAAAAAGATGACTGCATTTCTCAGCATCTTAGGCAATTCACAGTCACCAAAATGACCACCAAGAGAATTAAACAGGTAGGGGACAACCCGAGGATTCCACAATGCCTTTTTCATGGATGGTCCTGAAAACCACAGGGGAAATATTTCCAGGAGTCTGATCTTGGGGTCCGTATTGACCATTTATGAGGTGTAGTTAATCGTTAAAGAAGTAAGTCACTCACCCAATGTCCATCTTGCTACCACCATCTATAAGTGTACAAGGTATGGTGTGTTCCTCTCTCTAATTTTTCAAATGGGAATTTTCACTGCTGCCCTCTTCCCCTTCCCACCCCACACACCATTGTATACTGGGCTGTATTTGGGGAGGATGTTAAGTCCATATATTTTATGCATCTCAAGAGCCATATTTGAATCTGACTGAGCCAGCTAGAGAAGGAATCCTGAGTTTCTGAACTTATAATGATCATATCACTTATGGAACATTAACAGGATGTAATCTCTAGTTGTCTTATTTTGAGTTGGGTTGAATGGACTTGAGGTTCTGTGTGGAACAGGTGAATTAGGTCAAGCAAGGGCTCATTAGGAATTTTGTATGCAAATGAGGAAATGCATGTGTTAGAGCAGCCATAACTTTTTAGTTGTGAATAATTCCAAATCTGGTAGAATATCTCTCCACAATCTGACATGCTATTGGTTTTTTATAGCATGACCGCTCTTGGCTCCAGTAGACTGGCCAAACTGTCACTTATCCTAAGGCTTTTCCCAGACTCTACCCTGTAGCCAGAGTTGATCAGTCTACAGATGAGCACCAGACCTAGGCATGATAAAATGAAGTAGAAAAGTCGAGAATGGGATCATGAAAATCTTTCAGAAAAAAAGAAACTAAGATTAGGAAACCCAAGTCTAGTCATAACTCTGTCCGTTTATTCAGCCTGAGACAAGTCACTTTATTTCTCTGGACCTAAGTTTCTTCGTGTGTAAAAAGAAGGGTTTGGTACTAAAATATCGTTATCTCCTAGTGTATTTTCTATGGAATGTTAATGTTTCTATGGAATGTTAATGACCATTGTGCAAGGGAAAAATTGTGTTTGTCAGATCTGCGTTTACTGAAGCTTCTTTGCAGTAGGACTTCTCAAAACATTTAATAAATTAATGTGCACTGTGAATCTTCTAGAAAGATCCAAATGTGCAATATTTCTTTAATTTCTTTAATATCAGATCATTTTCTTCCCAAAGAGCCTTTCACAAAGCAATGTTTCCATGGAACATATTCTGAGAAATGTAGGGTAAGATCACTGACCCTTTACTGCTCCAAGATCCCATGGATTTCACGGTCCCAAGTTTTTTTTTTCTAATTTTTATTGGAGTATAGTTGATTTACAATGTTGTGTTAGTTTCAAGTGTACAGCAAAGTGAATCAGTTATGCATATATCCACTCTCTTTTTTTTTTTTTTTTTTTTTTAGGTTCTTTTCCCAACTTTCACTGGCTTATGGCACAGCCCACTGGGGAAGAGAGCATTTAATGTTGGGTCTACATAGTTTGAAATCAGCCCCTGACTTCAGTTAGAAATCTTGTGAGGCACCCAGATGTGTTGCTTGCATAGTGCCAAACAGGCAGCTTGACTGGATTTTTGTTCAGATCAGGCGAGCCTGTTGGCACGGAGTAGACAGAGTATGCATTCCTGGCCGCCTTTTCCATTAGCCACGCAGCAGCTGCAGCCCATGGCTGAACTGTTCTGCGTCTTAACTGGGCATGTGTCCAGTAGCACTGAAGAATATAGACAGGGAAGAGAGGGGTGATGGATTCCCTTTTAGGATCTGAAGGACAGCAAGCTACTACCTCTCCTAAACTAAAGCAATCCTAGAGCACTTACCCAAGGGTTCCAACATTTGAAGATATTTGAAAGGTCATCTCACCTGGCTACTCAGTGGATACCTTACTTCTTTTTTGTCACACTGTATTGGATATTTTCATTAAGAAACACACTAACTACAAAACAAACTAGTGTACCCACAGAGATCTAATAGGCAGAAAATGCTCCTTAATCGGGGGTTAAAATGTGACTCCCTACAGATTTCATCTGTTGGTTTGTTCTACCTTCTAGGGTCATTCAGAATGAGCCTAAACCTGTCTGACGTGACAGACCTGAAAATCAGAAGGTGGGTCACCTTGTAGTTCTGAAGATCAGATGAGATGCCAGTGAAACTGCTTTGAAACTGTCCAATGGCGTGACAGGCAAATATAGAGTATTATGTTGAACGTGTCATACCCCCCTTGTACTGTCTTCTCTCAAAGTTGGGGTACACAGTTTTTGCCTAGGTCACAGGATATCTGTATATACAGCTAAAAGAATATCTATATAGCTAATTATGCAATATATGAAACATAGTGCTTTTGTTAGCATATGAGTAAGTAAATATTATAATTGACGTTGAGAAAGATAGAAATCCCCAGATATATATGCAGCAGCTGTAGTAAGATCATACACTGGCAGTGAATCATTGTCTGAAGGTGACGTATATAATAAACTGTGTGTAATGGTCAGTGGGTGAAGCAGTCAGAGGAGGGGCCTAGCAGGGATCAAACAGTCTGGGGAACTGTGTGATCTGTTGCCAACTTGGTCACAGATATCGATTACAGAAAATTCTATGAGATATGCATATCATTAACTTAGTAACATAATATTTTGGTCTCTACAGTGTTTCTCTTGAGTGTAGAAATGTAACTAACATGTGTTTCTGCCAACGAAAGAGATTTTTTTAGGTGAATCACTGTAAAACTTGGGGGAGTAAAGAGCTTTCAAATATTTTAACTACAGAAACTAGACATGCATTAATCAATCCTTTTGAAGTTTTTCATGAATCACTTCATACCCTAATGGACTTGGGGGAAAAAAAAAAAACCTTGGAACGCCTATAGATAAATTGATGAGTTGCTCATTTGGCTAAAGCTTTTCTCAATACCCCAAATGTCAGCAAAATAGCAAATTAAAAGTTTCTGGAATCTTTGGTTTAATAGAGTTTGTCATTTCTTCTGTTCAGAGGAGAATTCTATATATTTTGACTGCATCCTGAGGAAAACGTAGGCCAAATGATTCTTCTTCCCATTTTAGCCATTTTAATAGATCATCTTTATAGATTTATGTGTTATCTCAGAAAAGGAGTTCTTTGTTATTACCTCAGCCAATTTGCCTCAAACTACCATTCCTTTTCTTGGACAGTTTTTCACTAAGACTTTTGTCAGAGGTAAATGATCAATCATTCTTTACACTTAGCAAATCACATACTTTCTAGTAAATACTTTGGAAACAAACATATTGAATCCTCTTTAGTCTTCTTAATATTTTTTCTCAAAAACTGAATTTTATTTGGCTTGTTTGTTGGCATGGAACTGAACACATCACTTAAAATTACCAAGAGTGATCTGAAAAATATATATGTAGAACAACTTATATCTAAAAGTTGAATAGAATAGACCTCCATTATTATCTGTAAAATTTTCCATCCAATGCAGGAATATAAGGAATTTCTGACAGGTTAATATTCAACCAACCTTCCTTCCTCCCTCCCTCCTTCCCTCCTTTTCTCCCTCCCTCTTCTTTCCTTCCTTCCTTCCATTTGTCTGTTAAGTTTAGATAGGTAGATAAATGATTGATAGGTAGATAGATAGATAGGTAGACTCTGACAGGAATCACAAATCTCTGGATCAGAAAACAGATTGTTTATTACCTGCAGAGTATTTTAGCATCAGTTTTCCAGTCCCCTGTAGAGCAACACAACAAGGGCAGATGTTCTCTTGAACACTTTTTAGGGTCGTACCATAGTAGAGGAGCCCAGAAATTATGAGACTAAATGCTTATATTGGGTGGCTGGCACATGAACCCATCCTCCCTTCCAGAAAGAGAAAGTCCTTCACTCTGGAATATAAACAAATCCCTGAGGAGGGGAGGAGAAATTTCCTGGGTTTTTACTAGCCTGGGGTGTAAACAAATGGCTCTAGGGTAGACAAGTCTTAAATCATATTCATTATACATTATCTTTCACATCCAAGACTTGCTTTTTATTCAGTCCATCCTTTCACCAAGTTTACTAGTGTTCATTTTCAGATAGCCTGTACCATGAAGAAACATGGAAATATTCATTCTAGTGGTGAAGGCAAAGTATAAACAAAATAAAATAAGTAAAGTATAGTGTACTTTAGAAAGTGAAAAGCGCTAAGGGAAAAAACTAAGGCAGAGAAGAGAGACAAAAGTGTGAAAGTTGGGTGGGGCAAGTTGAAATTCTAGGGAGGATCAAAGATGTCTGAAAGCTGTCATTCTACTGTGTGCCTCAATTTCAAATTACCGATCCCTTTGAAATTAAAGGAAAGATTTTAGGAAATTTTCTTTAATAATTTAGTTTGCTGATGATGTCGTTGTCCTTTTACCCAGAAATTCTCTTTACACCTCTCTAGTCTTTCTTTTCCTCTGTCTACACCAGCTGCCATTGTAAGAGACAGTTGACGTGGGAAAATCTAAGGCCCCTATTTGATGGGAATTCTTAACAATTTTGCCAGAGGACACAAATCAAGTTAGAAAAAAAGACCTCACCTCCGAGCACTAAAAAGCAAGAATGTGAAAATTTGACAACTTGGAACTAAAATGAGGAAATCCCAGATGTTTTGATGCTATTTGTGTTTGGCCACAACAACATGAAAGTGATTGAGGAGCATTTGCCATTTTTTTTATCCTAGGGTGGCTTCGCTCGCCACCATCCAGTGCCGAGTCATGTCTCTCTGCTCTCTTGCGTGTGCTCAGAGAATACAAGCTTATTTTACCGTTAACCTAAACACACCAAAATGAGTAGGACAGATAGACTTCAAGTAATATCACACATTTTATTCCAATTCCAAAGTAAATTATTTTTGAGTTATTTCTTTCCCTGACACAAATAATTGTGACTTGATTAAATGCAGAGATTTCAAGTGACAACCCTGGCTATTTTGACCTTTTTATTGGGAAATAGGAGATAATATGAAGACGACTCCTGATATTTCAGTGTAGTCACCTGTCAAAATTCTGAATGAAACTTCATCTCTCAGATCACATCTCTCTTCCCTCATGTAGCCTATACCAATCACACCAGTTCACCCTGAAATCTCTATCTTTTCTTCCTCTGGCACTTATTCATACATGTCTATATTTGTTCAATGTTAAAGTTTTGCCTTATTCCTCTAATAGGTAAGATCCTTAAAGATAAATTTTTCTTAGGTATTTTCTTTTTTTTCATTTGTGTTTTTTCATGTATTCAGTTAAACTTGAATAAATGAATCCCTCACTTCATAAGGCTTCATGACAGTCACAGGAACAAAGAGAACAGACTGACAATTAATAAACTGAAGTACAAGCCTTTGAAAGCGTTCCCATAAGCCTGCTTTACTTAACGTGAAACAATTCCTCACTGGGAATGAACATTTTTTCCCAGTTTTATTGAGATATAATTGACATACAGCACTGTGTAAGTTTAAATGTACAACATAATGATTTGTCTTAATACATCATGAAATGGTCTAGTGAGCATTCATCATCTCATATAGATGCAACATTATAGAAATAGAAAAAAATTTTTTCCTTGTGATAAGAACCCTTAGGATTTACTCTCTCAGTAACTTTCATTTATAACATACGGCAGTGTGAATTATCTTTTTTGCGTTGTACAGTACATCCCTAGTACTTATTTATCTTATAACTGGAAGTTTGTACTTTTGACTGCCTTCATTCAATTCCCCCTCCTCCCAGCCCCCATCTCTGGTAACCACAAATCTGATCTCTTTTTTATGAGTTTGTTTGTTTTTAAAGTATAATTGACCTGCAACACTATGTTAGTTCCTGGCACACAACCTAGTGATTTGATATTTCTATGAATTTCAAAATATCACCATGATAAATCTAGTTGCCATCTGTCACCATACAAAGATATTCATTTTCTTATGCATTTTCAATATCCTTCGTTGTACCTAAGACAAGTTTTGCTCAACAACTGCCTTCTGGTTGATGGATTAATTCTTCTTCTTACCTCGCTGGTGGCAGCACCCTTTCTGTTCAGCATGGTAGCAGTGCAGTGTCACTGTGCATGGGTGGGAAATGACAGAAACAACTAGACCAACTGGACTCCAGACATCACAGGCAGCGGTGAGGTTGAGCCTATGTTTTCCTCTAGAAATTTAATGGTTTCAGGTTTTAAATTCAGGTCTTTACTCCATTTTGGATTAATTTTTGTGTATGGTGTAAGATAGTGGTCTAATTTCATTCTTTTGTGTGTGCTGTCCATTTTTCCCAACACCATTTATTGAAGAGACTGTACATTCTCCAGTGCATGTTCTTTGCTCCTTTGTCATAGATCAATTACCCATATATGTGTGGGTTTATTTCTGGACTTTCTAGTCTGTCCATTGATCTACCTGTCTGTTTTTGTGCCATACCATACTGTTTTGATTACTGTAGCTTTGTTGATACAGTTTGAAATGAAGGAGTGTGATACCTCCAGTTTTGTTTTGATTTCTCAAGATTGCTTTGGCTATTCAAGATCTTTTGAGTTTCCATATAAATTTTAGAATTATTTGTTTTATTTCTGTGAAAAATGCCATTGATATATTGATAGGGATTGCATTGACTCTGTAGATTGCCTTGGGGAGTATGGACATTTTAGCAATATTTATTCTTCCATGAATGTGGAATATCTTTCCATTTATTTGTGTCTTCAATTTCTTTCATCAGTGTCTTATAGTCTTTAGTGTACAGGTCTTTCACCTCCTTGGTTAGACTTATTCCTAGCTATTTTATTCTTTTGGATGCAGTTGTGAATGGGATATCTTTCTGATATTTGTTATTAGTGTATAGAAACACAACATATTTCTGTATATTAATTTTGCCTCCTACAACTTTACTGAATTCATTTATTAATTATAATAGTTTTTTGTTGGAGTCTTTAGGGATTTTCTTATATATAGTATCATGTCATCTGTAAATAATGACAGTTTTACTTCTTTCTTTCTGATTTGGATACCTTTGAGCTCTTTTTCTTGCTTAATTGGTCCATCTAGGACTTTCAAACCATGTTGAATAACAGTGGTGAGAGTAGACATCCTTGTCTTGTTCCTGATCTTAGAAGAAAGACATTAGGCTTTTCACCATTGAACTAGTTATGTTAACTGTGGGTTTGTCATATGTGGCCTTTATTGTGTTGTTACATTCCCTCTCTATTCACTTTGTTGAGAGTTTTTTTCATAAATGGATGTTGAATTTTGTCAAATGTTTTTTCTGCATCTACTGAGATGATATATGATTTTTATTTCTCATTTTATTAATGTGATGTATCACACTGATTTGCAGATCAACATAATTTCTTATGGCCTTTGCATTTGTGTCATACACATAAAGGTCTCTCATACACTGGGATTATAAAATAATTATTAATTTTATGCTTTAATTTTTTTACAGTGGACTCTTCAATTTTCTCAAATTCTCTTGTTTTAAGTGATAAGATATGAATTCATTTTTTTCCAGATGACTTCCCTCTTGTTCAAGGACCATTTATTGAATCATCCATCTTCTCCTCCACTGTTAGATGATATATATTATATAATGCCACCTTTACTATATAGTGAATCCTTATGCACTTATTTATTTCTGGAATTCCATTTATCTGTCTGCTCATGTGCCAGTGCTGCCTTTTTTTAATTGTTGAAAAGTTTAATAGTTTTAAAATATCTGATGGGCTATCCCTTTAACAATACTCTTCATTTCTGAAGTTTTTCCTTTTAAAAATTTTATATGAATTTTAAAACTAGTTTCACAGGAAAAATTATTGTTATTTATATTGGAATCAAGTTATATTTATAGATCAGTTTAGGGAGAACTTGTATTTTTATATTTTTTTCCATCCAAGTCTATTTGTCCAACACTTCCTTTCTCCATTGATAGCATGTTAACATTTCCTTTATACAGATTTTGGGCCTTTCTTGTTGAGTATATTCCTGAGTATTACCTTACTACTTTTCTTTCTTAAGGGTACTAACTACATAGTATAACAGTTAAAACCACAGCCTATGGATTAAGACTCCCTACACTTAAAATGTAGGTCTGTCACTTATTAACTGTATAAACACAAGCAAGTTCCTTAAACTCTCTTTGCATCCATTGTCTCATCTGTAAAGTACAGTTGTTTTGAGGATTAAATGCAATAGGCCTATGAAAGCCTTAGAAGAGTGCCTGGCACATAATAACATTCAGTATTCATCAATAATAGCATGTAATATTAACTCTCATTGTCGCTATTGTAGATGATTGTCTTTTTCCATTAAATCTTCTAACTCTTTATTGTTCATATAAACAGAAACTATTGGTTTCTGTGTATATTTTGTATCTAGCCAGCTTATTAAATTCTCTTCTTGTCTTCAATCATATTTTCAAATAATTTTCTAAGTGTATAATTATACAAGCTTCAAGTAATATTTCATTTCCTCCTTTTCAATTTTTATATTCAAATTTCTTTCTGTTTACATTAGTTAATATTTCCATGAAAATATTTAAAACTTTAAATTTATAAATGAAAATCACAATCTTTCTTCCCTTAGTTTCATAGAGTGCAGTTTCTCTTGGTAATCTGCTTATGGTACTTTGAATAGTCTTATTCAAATTTCAATTAATACTTATAAGGTAATGGCTTACAAATTACATATCCATCCTAGATGTATTTTCTACAACTTTAAATCTACATATCCAACTTCCTATCAGGCATGTCCATCAGAACCTCATAAATACTTGTTATCAACATATTCAAAATGGAAGTCATCCTTACACACACACACACACACACACACCCCACACACACTTTCTTTTATGGCAACCAGATAAATATAGTAACTAGAGCTAGATACATAGGTTTTATCCTCAGTTCATCCTTTCTCCAATACTTTAAACCCATTAGCCACTCAGTTCTGTAGCTTATACTGCTCAAGGTCATTCCTTCTCCTCTAACTGAAGTTCTCATTTCCTTTTACAGGGACTATTGCCACAGCCTTGTGACTTCTTAGTAAGGTGATTATGTATCACAGTTTTCTTGGAATTTAGAGCTTTCCCAGATGCAATACTCTTGGTACTAAAACCAGAAGAGTCCCAGGCAAACTGGGATAAGTTGGTCATCCTACTTCCCAGCCTTCAATATCATCCTCTTTCAGTGACTGAAAGTCAAATGTATGTTATGGTCCTTCTCCCCAGGAATAGTATATAAGTACACAAATTTTGTATGCAGTTGTAGGAGTTTAACAGACCCTCTGAACCTATAGGTTAAATGATCACAGATTTGAAAGATTCGAGTTTGAGTTTTTAACTAATCCTTCAAATGGCTGCCAGAATAAGCTGTCTGAAAGCACAAAACTGACAATGCTATTTTCCTTCTAAATGTATTCTAATAGCTTCCCATTGCCTACAGAGTGAACACCAAATTCTACAGCATACTTGCAAGGTACAGTTGTCCCTAAGTATCCGTGGGGGATTCATTCCAGGACCTCCCATAGATACAAAAATCTGTGGATGCCCGAGTCCCTTATATAAAGTGATGTAGTATTTGCAGATAACCTACACATATCCTCCCATATACTTTAAATTACCTCTAGATTACTTATCACACCTAATACAATATGAATGCTGTGTAAATAGTCACCAGTGCATAGCCAATTCACATTTTGGGTTTTGGAACTTTCTAGGATTTTAAAAAATATTTTTGATCCTTGGTTGATTGAATCTGTGGATGCAGAACCCACAGATACGGAGAGTGATTGTACTCTGTGATCTAGGACTTGTCTTCATTTATCAGTGTACTTCCTGGGACTTGGTTGCTCATACCCTACACTCTTGTCATATCAAATGACTGACAGCTTTCTGAAGGTGCCAGGCTGCTTCATGCCCAAGTATTTTAGCACAAAACCTCCTTCACCATTCTCAGAGTGGCCTTAGAATACCTATTCTAATTTGGGAAATTAATTCAAAGATCTTCTCCTCTCTGAAACATTCCCCTCTCAAATCCTCCCAATCAACTAATTGTGCCTCCTTTAGTTTCATCACTGGAGTTGGTGCACACTTGTTGTAACACTTATCTACTGAAATTATCTTTTATTAGCCTTTCTCTGCAAATACATCAAGACTGTGGAGCAGGCACAGGATGGTATCTTATCCTACTTTATATCTCTAGCAGCAAGCCTGACACATTCTAGACAATCAATAAATAATTGCTGAATAAATTAAGGAACAAAAATGGCAGGAACACAAGAATCATCTTACTCATGGAAAGGCAGTTAAGGAGGTTAATCTATACCTCATTACTTTAAATTGTGTGTACTTTTAATAATGATTGTGTGAATTAACCAAATGTCACCATTACCAAATTTCTCATTAACATAGGGACATGTGACACCCTATGCCTCTATTATTAGTATTCTATATTTTAGGAAGGAAAGATGCAATAATGAACCAAAACTGCTGCTTTATATATTGCAACTGAGCCTTCCCTAGAGGTTTCACACTAGACCGGCTTAGAAAGCCAATCCAAAGTAATTTGTGAGAGAGACTGGAAAAGATCATAGCAGCTAAAAAGAAAGTAATTTCCAGTACTAAAGAATTACATTATCAGGGATATAAAAGTCATCTTTGCAATAATTTTCTGAGTTCCCTACTTTGCCAAAATTCAAATCCTTAACAAGAAATTGATCAGACTGTTTTTATCATTTTGAAACCTACTTTTTGTTCCATTTTAAAAGCAAAGTAAATAGCTATAAGTTAAGGTGCCCAAATTTGTGTGTAGCTTTAACAAAAATTACACCACCCTTATAGGTCCCATGATTTACAGTGCATTACTAACATACAATTCATCAAATGCAAATAAAACTACATTTGCAACTCTATAATTTGGATGAGCTCACAGTTTACTCTAGCTCCATTCTGTTGGGTACTGTTATGCCTCACTAATGAGCTTTATATACTGTGTTGCTCTTTGTTGTTTGCCTACACCTCCAGATGTTAACCAAACAAGTTGGAAAGTAAAATACGTAATTAACTGTTCTGTTTTATTCCATGATGAGACATGCCTCGCTGCAGGTGAGGGCTGGCAGTGCACAGGGTGAAGACTTGGGTATTCATGGGGGTCACTGGGAATTATTTATGCTCATCAGAGTGGGAAGCAAATGAGAAATTACTGTTCTTAAGAGAGAGTTGCGAAGAGATCAGCTACTAGATGTCAAATACAAGTAAGCAAGATACAGATGAAGAAGCTCTAGCATGGAAGCCACAGATTAAGAAGCAAGAAGACATTTGGGATCAAGGGCACAGGGAGTCTCGTAGGTAAAAGGGTGAGTAAGTCATGTCAAGAGTAAAATCATTAATTAGAATATGTCAGGTGACTAAAACTCAGTCTTTACTTTCTGCTGTGCTCTTACAAGTTGAGGGATCGTAGGGCGAGTGTGCCTGCTAATCCAACTCCAATGTCCATTTAACACTGTACTCTTCTCCCCCAGCTTTGGCAGGCTTCAGGATGTCAACCTGCAGTGGGAAAGGGGGCGTGGACAGCTTTACCCCCTCCTCTTCCTGCTCACTTACCGCTATTTTGCTAACTCTTCTACTCTTCAGTGCTGCTGTAGCAGAAGGAAAATGAGGACAAAGAATAGGCTGATCTTTACTTGAGCTGGAGTGCTTCATGCCTTCTCTCTGGCAGCTGGTTAAAATGTCATCCTGGAAGATAATTTTGGCTGACTCTTTCTCTCATGGGTGGCTTTTGTGAGCTCTTTGGGATTTCTGCTCTTATGCTGACCCAGGGGATTACAGCTCTATTGAAAGTGAACACCTGCCACTCCCACTTTCTATCTGAGGATACACCCTTTGACCTCTTTCTGCTGAGTTTGGCTCACGTCTCCTGTCAACCGTGTTGATTAGGAATCATGCAGGATCCCTCTCCTATGTCACTGCCTTTCTCCAACAGGGAAACACTGATGCCTCCCTTGCCTTGACAAACTCTGAGATGCAGGGTGATTCCCGAACTATAACACTGTTGATTCCACCAACAGGGCAGTTGGCTGGTAGAAAACAGATTCCAATCTATGCTTGATAAAGCTTTCTTATGCACGAATCAGACAGCAGTCTTGTGTCTCCTGATGGCAGAACAATATCTCAAGCTCTCTGAGTGTAACCCCTTTCTCTATGTTTGAAGCAAAAGGGAGCACTCACCATGCCTCCTTTACAGAAGGGAAATGAAGACGCCAGCATAGCATCAGCTCTCTCTGAAGAGGTCTCCACCATAACGTTCTCCTTAAATCTTCTCTCTGTTCCATCTGTATATTCTTGAATTTGTTGAAGCTTCCAGAAAAATGTAATAGATTCTTGGAGGCTTTCCTTTGTAAATCAGCATACAACGAGAGGTGATCTGTCTCACACTCACTTTGGTGTCCTGATACTTACCAGGAAGAGTTTCATTCTAAATTTCTGTTCCTTATCTTTCTGAAACCAGCAGTTCTGAAACTTGATTCATATTAGAATCACCAGCAAAGATTTTAAAAATGTGGATATCTGCCACTCCCCTCCCTCAGCCAGAGATTCTGATTTAAGTGGTCCAGGTGAACATTTGTACTTTTAAAAAATCTCTTGATTTTAATATGCAATCAGGGCTGAGAACAACTGATATAAGCAAATGACAATTTATCTCTTTAGCCAACAGTTTTGGATGAAATAGCTCTGTATTGATTTTTTTCCTCTATTTTTGTGGACAGAACTCTAGGCTAATCCCTCCAAAAACTATTCCTTATAAATTAATTTAAAAAAAATCTCCCACGTGAATTCTACCAAGGACTTATTGTGTTTATAGAAGGATTAGTTTTTGTACCAATTTTAACTCAGATTGTTAGCATGTTTGTAGCTATTTTCACTCAAAGTGGAAATCATACCATTAGCTGTTGATCAGTTGTATTTGTCAATACATATTAGTGTTCCCATGTATGAATATTTCTTCTCTGTTGAATAGGTTAAATTTATAAATTTCCTCATAATATCAATCATTTTAAGGCATTACAAAAATAAGGAGAGAGGGAGAGTTAAGGAAAATCAATAATAACAATTTTTCTTTGCAAAGAAAAAAAAAAAGCCCATCCAAAGCAAAAGAATGCACATGAAATGCATCTGAAAGAAACACATTTCTACCAGTTCTGTCATGTCTAAGGTAAATTCTCCAAAGAGAGTAAGATGGTCTCCTGATATTCTTATTCCAGGAAGTTTTTCAAATTTTTCTTAAAGTCTTTCTTATGTTGAAAATCAGAAAGTTCTAATGTACAGAGCTGAGCCTAGTTGTCTAGTATTATCCCATCTTAAAGCCAAGTGCCTTTAATATCCAATTTTAACTTTAAAGGAAAAAGAAACCCATTGATTATTTTTCTAGATAGGGCTAATATTCTCAAACATCATTAAAACACAAAAAAATAAATACAATAAGCTAGTTCTCTGCCTTCTGGTGCAAAACCCTTTTAAACCATCAGTTCTACCTCTAGGAATTCATTCTATAGATGCCATCTCTGTGTGTGTGTGTGTGTGTATGTGTGTGTGTGTGTGTGTGTGTGTACACAATGGGTTTATGGCAACATTGTTCAGAATAACAATGAACATGAAGCTAAATATAAATCAATGTGAAAACAAACAGTGGTAAAGCTATTAAACAACATGGCAGAGTTCTATGTATGCTGATAAGGAATAATGTCTAAGGTGCTTTGTTAAGTTTAAAAGGAATGAAGTGTTCAATATGTTCATGTCTCAGTCTCTAGGTCAGATAGATAGATAGATAGATAGATAGACAGGCTACATGAATATGTTTCTATACTGCATAATAAAATTTCTGGAAGAATATGCAAAAATGAGTAACAAAGGCTCCTCTCTAAGGTATGAGTCTAAGATACCATCTGGGGAGGATACTTGCTTTTCATTATATATCTTTTTGGACTGTTTGAATTTTTTATCATCTGTATGATGCAAGTCAATTTAGAAAAAGGCATTCTATTACAGCTAGTAACTAGTGGTTTAAGTTACCTTTAGTTATTTAAGACAAGTTTATCTTTGAAAGATCTATACATTGAAAA
This sequence comes from Neophocaena asiaeorientalis asiaeorientalis, assembly GCF_003031525.2. Lineage (NCBI taxonomy): Eukaryota > Metazoa > Chordata > Mammalia > Artiodactyla > Phocoenidae > Neophocaena > Neophocaena asiaeorientalis. Next base: position 4,275,020 of record NW_020173691.1, read on the forward strand.
CTATAAGACTCTAATGAAAGAAATTGAAGAAGAGACAAATGGAAAGATATCCCATGTTTATGGATTAGAAGAATTAATATTGTTAAAATGTCCATACTACCCAAAGCTGTCTATAGGTTCAATGTAGTCCCTATTAAAATTCCAATGGCATTCTTCACAGAAATAGAAAAAAAACCTAAAATTTGTAGAAAATCACAAAAGACCTCAAATGGCCAAATAAATCTTGAAAAGAAGAAAAAAGCTGGAGGCATCACACTTCCTGTTTTCAAAATATACTACAAAGCTATAGTAATCAAAACAGTATGCCAGCATAAAAACAGACACATAAACCCATGGAACAGAATGAAGAGCCCAGAAATAAACTCCCACATACACGGTCAACTAATAGTTGATAAGAAAGGCAAGAATACTCAAAGGGGAAAGAATAATCTCTTTAATAAATGGTGTTGGCAGACTTAGAGAACGAACTTATGGTTACCAGTGGGGAAAGGGTGGAGGGAAGGGATAGTTAGGGAGTTTGAGATTGACATGTACACACTACTATATTTAGAAAGGATAACTAACAAGGACCTACTGTATAGCACAGGGAACTTTGTTCAATGTTATGTGACAGCCTGAATGGGAGAGGAGTCTGGGGGAGAATGGATACATGCATATGTATGGCTGAGTCATTTTGCTGTGCATCTGAAACTATCACAACATTGTTAATCAGCTATACTCCAACATAAAATAAAAAGTTAAAAAAAATAAGTTCAGCAATAAAAATAAATAAATAAATAGTATTAGGAAAACTGAATAACTACCTGCAGAAGTTATTATACCACTCACAAAAATTAACTTAAAATGGATTAATAACTTAAACAAAGACCTGAAATTTAAAACTCCTAGTAATAAAGATAGGGGAACAGCTCCTTTACATTGATCTCGGCAATAAAATTTTGGTTGTGACACCAAAAGCACAGGCAACAAAGGCAAAAATAAATAAGCAGGACTGTCAAATTAAAAAAGCTTCTTCACAGCAAAGGAAATCATCAGTGAAATGAAAAGGCAAATTACAGAATGGGAGAAAGTATTTGCAAACCATATACCTGATAAGGAGTTATATCAAAAAATATATAAAGAACTTATACAACCCAATAACAATAATGACAAAAACAATAAAACCCCAAACGATCCAATTAAAAAATGGATGGAGGAACTGAATAGACATTTTTCCAAAGAAGACATACAGTTGACCAACAGGCACATGAAAAGATGTTCAACATCACTAATAATCAGGGAAATGAAAGTCAAAACCACAATGAGGTAGCACCTGCTAGAATGGCTATCATCAAAAACACAAAAGGTAACAAGTGTTGGTGAGGATGCAGAGAAAAGGGAATGCTTGTGCACTGTTAGTCAGAATGTAAATTAGTGTAGCCACTATGGAAAACAGTATGGAGGTTCCTCAAAAAATTAAAAATAGAACTACCATATGATCCAGCAATCCCACTTCTGAGTATATATCCAAAGGAAAGGACAACAGGATGCCAAGGACATATCTGCACTCTCATGATCATTCATTATTCACAATAACCAAGATATGAAAATAACTAAAGTATCCATCAACAGATAAACAGATAAATGGATAAAGAAGATTCATATATATACATATATATATGGAAACAGGGAAATGTTAGAGTACAACTCTGCAGTTAGGAGAATAAGTTCTAGGGATCTAACGCACAGCATTGTGATTATAGTTAACGTTATTCTAGTATATGCTTGAAAGTTGCTAAGAGAGTAGACCTGAAATGTTCTCACCAGAAAAAAAAAAAAAGGTGATTATGTGATATGATGGAGGGTTAGCTAATGCTACAGTGATAATCGTATTGCAGTGTATGTGTATCAAATCAGTGCATTGTACACCTTTAATTTACACAATGTTATATGTCCATTATATCTCAAGAAAGCTGGAAAAAAGAGACAGGCTTATCTCCATGTTCATACATTGCATTTACACATTCATTTCTTTATTCATTCAACAAACATTTTGAATGCCTACTATATTAACTGAACAACCACCAATTCCTATTGCTTGGATGGAGTAAGTTGTGAGAAAAAAAGAGTAACAAAAAAGGGTCTAAACATTTCCATTCATTCACTCATTCATTAATTGACTCTGAATAAATACTATTCAATAAACACCTAACAAAAAAAATAAACAAACACCTATCAAGTACCACATAAACCTATACAAAAGGGCTGGTACATACCTCATCTATAGAAATTGCCCCAAATGGCCACAATGAGGACAGATTCTAAAATGTCCATCAAGGCAACCTGATACCATGTTGCAAACGCTGTTTCCATGTGCAGCCCTGTGGCAGAAAAATGGGTGCATTCTTTTATTAACTTGTTCATTAAAGACTTATTGTTTTAACTCTCTATGGGCTTTTACAGAATACAAAGTTGTACAAGACATACCCTCTACTATTAGATTTATTTGCCTTATTTTTTGCATTTTAAAATTTATAAAATATTTTCATTTATTACTTCATTTGATTCTTAAAAACAAAACAGAACCCTGTGAAATAAGCAAGACGGGTATTGTTTTTCGCATTTTGCAAACGGAAATCAAAATTTTGAGAGTGAGTGTCTTGTTCAAAGTGGTCGAGGTGAGAGTAGAAACCAGTGTGCTTTTTGCTGCTTGTACCACAGACTTAACATCTGTCACTCCCACATTTTACTGTGGGAGTAATTGTATCTGTGGTTGGCTGGTTCACTGAAGAAGCCCTATAAAGAGGGAATCACAAAAGTGATGCATGCTTACCTCTAACTATTTATTTCAATTTCATAAAAGTACATTTATTCTCCAGTCTTTTTCTTGTAGACCCATGCCTTTTTGTTATGCATGGTCAACTGATTAAAATTCCACCTAGTCCTTCTCATAGACTCACACCCATAATGCATCCATCATCTATGATTTCTCAATTTTGGTTCCTTTAAAGTGAGGCTGAAATTACGGAGATGTGCAAAGTATTCTGAATCCAGAATCCTTCTAGATGTTTATAATTTCTCCCAATCTTTTACAATCATCTTACCCACACCTAATTTAACAGAAGTATTTGTAGTGACCCTCCTCTTCCAAGTATTCCAAGACTTTCCAAAGTATTCAGTGTAGCTTTCAGTGTAACTCTCCTTCTGGGCTCATATTTTATTGCTCTACACCCTACTTAGTTACAGAAACAAGTGCGTTTGGCACAAAAGCAGTTGAGAGCAAGCGTTGTAAGATGACAATGCAAAGGCACAAACAGAAATGTTGCGGAAGAGCCAAGAGCTGTGAACTATGGCTATCAGTCTGCATGATTTACAAAGAGGGTGGAGAGAAATCACTAATCTGATGAGTTTGTTAAATAGAGCTCAGTTAAGAGAACTTCTACAACAATAGGCAAATAAGAAGCTGCCCTCAAAGCCTGTTTATGTGTGGCTGGAAGTATCTTGTACCTCCCGCAGCAAACCTGTAGACTCCTCAAATTGTTTTCAAGTTGCATGCAGAACATTCGCCAGTACTGAAGAAAAGGCCGTTTCAGCTGGGCAGTCAGGGGTTTGACTTAGGCAGGAGGCTAAAGATAATGTTTTTCTAAGAAGCACTCGAGAGTGTTTGCCCAATCTTAAATGTAAAATCGATCTTGATCACAAAAACTTCAGATTCTTAAAACATAGGTTCTCTAGTGGAGTAAAAGGAATAATGACAACACTTTAACTTTATTCTAGTTGTCTCAGAGAGGGCTACTCTCTCTACTTCCCAGCATAGGGTTTATTATATGGCTTGTGCTTAATACACATTTGCTGAAACTGTGACCACAAAACCATATTTGTTTTTTTGTTTGTTTTTGACTGATGTATAGTTGATTTACAATGTTGTGTTGGTTTCTGGTGTACAGAAAAGTGATTCAGTAATATATATATATATGTGTGTGTGTGTGTATATATATATTGTTCTTCATTTTCTTTTCCATTATGGCTTATTGCAGGATACTGAATATAGTTCCCTGTGCTATAATGTAGGACTTTGTTGTTTAGCTAATTTATAGTCTGTATCTGCTAATCCCAAACTCCTATTTTATCTCTCCCCCTTCCTCTTTGGTAACCATGAATTTGTTTTTTATGTCTATGAGTCTGAAAAAGCCACCTTTGGAATAGATAAAAATTTGATGTGTTGGAGTGTTTAAGTTTAGGTCCCTCTCCTTATACGTAAATATCTGCTCAGTCAGTTCTGTGTGAAATGTAGCAGTGTGGCAATAATAACTTTATTAAGTGCGAGATGTATTGGGGAAGGTAAATGTCTGGATCACTAAGAGAAATTTCTTTTGACACCCTCTTTAAAATTTTACCAGAAAATATGAACTTTATTCACCATGTGATTATCTAAATACTCTGACTCAGGGCTGAAGAATTGGCAAAATGTCCTTAAAATCTTTTCTTTTATTTTTTTTTGCATACGAGGAACCCCATTGTGACTAGCTGTTCTAGACTGTTCTTATTTGTTAAGCTTTTGGGTAACCACCTTCCACGAAAAGTTGTGTGGCCTGTCTTATCATCATAGTTTCTGTGTCCTTTCGGTTCAGAGGCATTAGAAGGGTGTGGTTTTCCCAGTAAACCCTTGTTTGTACTAAACTCCCTTTGTCATTTTCACAGCCAAGAACTTTGTAATAATAATTCTTGCTTGGAACAATTTTAGTCAAGTTCATTTGAGTCACGATGTTGTGATTTCTCCAAAAGTGCAGAATCAAAGCTATCCTTATGGGACATTTAAGGAATAGTCTTTCAGCTCTTATGCTGAATGGGATTTAAGTGAATAATCCAAATAGAAATAGGAGAGCATGCAATATTACAATTCGCAGGCAAAGAGGAATGGCAAATCCACTCCATGAAATGGTTGAATTTCCCTCTTCCTTGCCTTTTTCTTCTCCTCTCTTTCTTTCCCCCCTTCCTTTTCATTTATTCCTTGCTTTTTGTCCTTCTTCCTTGACTTTTTAGCCCTTTTCCTTCATGTAATCTATAATCTACTTCTGTTTTCTCTCCCTCATTCCCTCCCTTCCCAGCCACTCTCTTGGAGTTTCTGGCAAAGGCTTCTCTGGAGTGATGGGTGAGCTGCCATAGCAGGTATGGTTCTCAGTGACTGAGCTTGATTAGGCACAATTCAGAATTGAGACAAAAATAGGAAGGAAAAAGGGAAGAGATCTGGAGCAGGGTACCTTCTCAAATGGAGCAAGATATGAGGAACACAGCATAATGGTCAGCATACTTGTTGTGAGTGGAATTGGGATGCCTGCACCACGGTTTCTGGCGTGCAGGCTTGGTGATGTGCAGTGGGTGAAGCCTGGGGTGGGCTTCAGGGGGAGTCCTCCCTTTCCCTCACTCTTCCTATTCCATTGCCAGGCTTGTTTCTTGCTTTCTTTCTCTCCTTCCTTTATTGCGTTTTCTTCATGAAGCTATCCATAGACAGGGTGAAAATTGAAAACATTTAGGTACAGGAAGTATCTCTCATCCTTACTTTCTGAGTTTTCATCTAAAGTGGTTATTGCAGCAGCATTACTGAATGCATTAGAGACATCAGGGTGAAGTAAACACCATGGAGGAGACCTTCGGCGAGGAGGGAGACTGACAGGCAAGCAAATCGTTAGAGCTTGGTGTGATCTATGGTGTGAAGGGTACCATTGAAACGCTATGGCAAGGCAGGAAGGTAGTTATCTGCTCGTGGCATATTTCCAGGAACAAGGAGAGGAAGGAAATTCCAAGAGGGAACAAGGGGAATGCCAGAGATTTCCAAACCATTGGAGGGGAGGCACAGCCTGGCTTGAGGAATCTCAGTCACTGTTATTGAAGATCCTGACAAGGATCTTGGACTTGATTCTCTGAGCCAGTGCTGGCCTAGGCTGATCAGGTATTAGTGTGAGATAAAAGGGCAGAATGGCAGTAAGCCAAACAGAGAGATAAATATCAGGTGATATCGCTTATATGTGGAGTCTAAAAAAATGATACAAGTGAACTTATTTACAAAACAGAAATTGACTCACAGACATAGAAACAAACTTATGGTTACCAAAGGGGGGGAAGGTCGGGGGAGGGAGGGTTAAATTAGGAGTTTGGGATTAACATATACACACTACTATATATAAAATAGATAACCGACAAGGATCTACTGTATAGCACAGGGAACTATACTCAATATTTTGTAGTAACCTATAAGGGAAAAGAATATGAAAGTAACACTATATTGTAAATCAATTATACTTCAAATAAATAAATAAATAGATAGATAGATAAGATTATAAATTCATCATGTCACCTTTCCTGGCTCTAATCCCCATTCAGTGTAATTCAGGGGAGTCAGGAGGGCTTGGTTCAAATCCTGGCCCAGCCACTTACTTACATGACCTTAAGTACATTAATTAATCTTTCTGAGCCTCATTTTTCTTGTCAATAAAAAGATGATTCATAACAAACACACACAACAAAAAAGAATGGCAGGGGGCAATCGCTCCAGTGTTACCTACGGGATAACCTCTGATAGCATTAGTTATTGCTTCACATATTGAACTTTATCCTCAATTTTTGTCCCAGTCTAAAAAAGTTTCCAATAAACTGCTATATATAGTACCAAACAATTGCTAGATTACGAAGACATTGGAAATGTAGTCTCATTTGCACTTTTAAAGATTAGCCTATCAGTAATGTTTAGATGTTTGACAGGGCAAGACGGAAGGAGTAAAAAACATTGAGAAAGCTATTCCAACAGTCTGGACCCAATACTCCAGCCACAAAAAAATTGCTGGGGACTTGAACCATGTTAGGGGCAATGAAGATGGAGACGAAAGAATATAGTATCAGGATATTTAGCAAGTAGATGCTGATGGATCTAGTGATTATTTTGATGTGGAAGTTAAAGGTAAAGAAGGAATGAAGTAACCAGTAAATATCATTATACAGGGAAAGATAGGACTCAGTGCCATACCAGCAGCAACTTCCAAGTATGTGAATTCTAAATAAATTTCACATCTTTATACTTCAGCCTGGATAAATATCCCTGTATTTGTAATATGCTAGATTTGGCAGTTCCTCTGAGAAACACAGATTTTTAAAAAAATTATTATCTTGAATATCAATATGTCACATAAGCCTAGTGTTATTAAGACAACAATGACAACAACTTAGTTTTAAAGGTGAAAAAAAAGATTGCTATGAATACACTTATACAGGAACAGTGATCTCTGTTTTGAGTATGTCGGGCATGGTCTTTACCTCACAATCAATAACTGCAATTCTTCAGACTTGACTGCAACTAAAGTTTATTCCAAATAAACAAGTCACAGAATGGCTAAGTGATTTGCCTGAGGGTATATATAATGAGCTGAATTGTGTCCCCTCTAAATTCATATGTTAAAATTTTAACTCCTAGGACCTCAGCATTTGGGGATAGGACCTTTAAAATGGTGATCAAATTAAAATGAAAGCATGAGCGTGGCTCTAATCCAATATGACTGTGGTCTTTATAAGAGGAAATTTGGACACAGATAGTTACAGAGGGAAGACCATATGAAGACACAGGAAGATGACCATCTATAAGCCAAGGAAAGAGGCCTCAGAGAAGCCAGCTCTGACCACCTTGTCCTTGGACTGTTAGGGAACTGCTGACCAAAATCACCCACCTTGGCCAAGCCCACTTGCCTGAGCTGTCTAACAGCAGGAGGTCCCAATAAGGAACAAGGTGCTGCTGTTGAAAACTAACCTGCAGAATTTGGGAGGGGCCGAAAGAGGGAGGAGAGGACCAACCTCCCAGAGTCCTTCTTGCTGGAATCCATTTTGGCTGAGAAATGTACACGCCACCAGGAAGGACAGTGAGTCATAATATGGGCCAAGCAAGATGATTGGCCTGAGATGGCCCCAAAACTAACCCATCACCATAAAATCTGAGACTGCGAGCCACATGGCAGAGCAGTTCTCCTGGGTTCATTTACCCTGCTGCTGTCCAATTTCTTTTGCTTTGTCAGTACATGTGTCTCCTCAGGCAATTCATTTCCAAGTTAGACAAGAGCCCACTCTTGGGCCCTGGAAGGGGCCCCCCCTTCCTGCACCAGGACTTCTAAGCAGTGGGACTATGAGAAAATAAATTTCTGTTGCTTAAGCTGCTCAAGCTATAGTGCTTTGTTGTGGCAGCCCTAGCAAACTAACACAGTACATGACTCATAAATGGTCTAGACCTGATTGGGACTCTGGCCAGTCTGACTCCAAAATCTATGCGTTACCTGAGGCCCTCTTCGCTACCTACCGCAAGAGGAGAATAACTATGGGCTGAATCATCACGGCTCTCACTCTAACTAAGGAGCGTGTCACACCAAGAACTTCCCCCACTAGATGAGCTGCTATTCTAGACTGATTATGATCTCTTAACTTATGATGACAATGATTAGTGCAGAAAGGTTTTAAATTGCTATACTATATTAGGGGAAGAAAAATAGAATTTCATGACGATGTACCAAAGCTTTTGAACTCTGGCTTCCATAGATGACTGGGAACTTACTCAAGGCTAAGAATGGTATTCTTGGATTGCCCAACTGATAAAGAGAAAAAAAGAACAGTATTTGATACAGCTAAAGCTTTGCAATGAACTAAAGGAAGAAAGGAACTAGCTAAGTTAAATATTAACTTAAACCACAACCATTTGGCTAAGCCTGAGGTTCTTCTACAGAGTGAATGTTATATCCCTTACATAGACTCAGGATTTTTGCATTCTTTCCTAATGATATGATAGTTCTGCCTGACTATGACAGTTGCTAATCTAACACCAATGACAATAACATCACAAATCAATTTAGTTGCTCTGTTCAGAGCTTCTAAATGTTTCTTTTGCAATATGTGAACTTCCTATAACCTAGAATTTATGAAATGGAACCATATGTGACCTCCATACTTTCCCAATTTTCAGAACTCTATCCCACTGAAAGAATTCTTTTAAAATAGCTGGCTAAGAATCATCAGGTAAATCATGTTACACGGATGTTTATGAAAAATTTTGACTTGGTCTCTGTGAACATCTATTTTGTCACTTATTAAAGCATGCAGAGTGTTAAGGAAAATTATTTCATCATATCTCATAAATTTCTTAATATGTTTGATCTCTAACAGTATTCTTGCCCTGTGAAGAATTCACATTATCATGATTTCCCAATAATAATTTTAACATTTTAATTCTCTATTTTTTTAATGAAAAAGTACGTTTGAGGTCTCTGCTAAAATTCTTTCTCTCTCTCTCTCTTTTTTTTTCATCCTCACTGCCCAATCCAAGCTCTTATCACCCATTCCTAGATTACTGCATCCAAGCTATTCTTCTGCCTCGGGTTGCTATCCCTAACCAATTCATCCTACACATTACTGCCAGATTAATAATTCTAGACCAGGGCTTCCCTGGTGGCACAGTGGTTAAGAATCTGCCTGCCAATGCAGGGGACATGGGTTCAAGCCCTGGTCCAGGAAGATCCCACATGCCACGGAGCAGCTAAGCCCATGCACCACAACTACTGAGCCTGCGCTCTAGAGCCCACAAGCCACAGCTGCTGAGCCCGCAAGCCACAACTACTGAACCCACGTGCCAAGTTACTGAAGCCTGCGTGCCTAGAGCCTGTGCTCTGCAACAAGAGAAGCCACCACAATGAGAAGCCCGAACACCTCAACAGAGTAGCCCCCGCTTGCCGCAACTAGAGAAAGCCCGCGTACAGCAATGAAGACCCAACACAGCCAAAAATAAATAAATAAATTTTAAAAAATAAATAAATAATTCTAGACCAGATCTTAATTCTAGACCAGATCTAACTCTGCTGCACAGAAAACATCCATGGTTTCCCATCCACTAGCTACAAGTTAAAGTCCAAATTCCTGAGTGATCCATAATCTGGCCTCACTCAATCTTCCAAATTTTCTAGCCTTACCTTCTAACACTCCCTCATGGTGAGCTAGCTAAACTGATTTTCTGAAATCCTACAGAACTTACTGTCTATATTATTTTTTCCTATCATTAATCAAACATAGTTTTCAGACATCAGTTTTTATCTGATTTCTTTTGCTAGATGCCCAAACACCTTAAATGTTCTTCATTAAATTTTACTATTCATAAAATAATCAATGTCAATGTTGTTTGCTTCTTTGCATCCCTCACAAAGGTTAATGGAAATGATTATTTCTGTGACTTTCAAGAGCTATTTTAAAGTTCCCTACAGAGGACACAAATGTAAATAAGACATGATTCCTGTCCTCAAGCAGTTCACCTCTAGAAGAGAGATGAAAGAGTACAAAGGTATATATAATACAATATGAAAATTCTAGTATAAAGGGATGAACAAAGGACTGTGGGAGCAAATGCTTGTATAGGTAAAGAATGTTGGGAGAGAGGAGGTGGTTTGCATATGACAGAAAGTCATAGAATGACATTTGGATTGGACCTTGAAGAATAAATATAATCTTTTGTAAGCAGAGAAGAGGATTTGCAATTGCAACTTTTATACCTCAATCCTTATGAAATAATCACTGAAAAAAGTCTCTGAGAAGACTCTTGTTTGCTCCAACCAGAAACCTATGGATTTCCTCTGTCACAAATAATATTTATGTTAATTTCTCAGGTCAGGCCATGTCCATGCCCACTTGGTTAGTAGAATTTGAGACATGTGCACAGTTTAAAGTAAAAATTCTGACTTCTTTGGGGTAATTCTTTTCCAACCCATGACCACAGGCAGGTGGCCAGTTCTCAAATACCTCCCAGGGTTTTTCTGTGGAGATTTTCCAAACCCTTCCAACTCTCAGCCTGATGGAGGGAGTCCCAATTCTAGTTCCTCAAAGAGCATAAGTTCCACAGACTCAGTGCTGTACTTTCCTGCAAGTGGGCATTGAAACTCAGACTAGGTTTTGAGATCCTGAGAGTCATTCAGTTTTAACTCCCATTCAGTGCTCTGATTGTAAGATTTTTGTTTCTACATCTGGGTGATTTTTCTTTCTGGCTTTAAAGCTTAAAGATATATTTTGTTTTGTTATTCTTTATCCAACATTTTTATATGAATTTACTCAAAAGAGAGGATCCTTAGATCAGTTCAGCCTGCCACACTGATTGGATATATTAAGGTTTATTTTAGGCTTATTGCCTTAGGATTATTTCCTAGAAGGAAAACAACACAAGGTTAAATGGAAATTACATTTTGAGTAGTATAGAATATTGTAGTTTCCTGAAGGAGATATATGACAAGAAAAATAATAGGATTATCCATTCAACAGAATATTTTCTTTAGCTGACTTGCCCACAGACAGGTAAACATCTTGATCAGTATTGAAAAGAAATCAACCTTTTAATCATTTTCTCTCCAGAAACAAAATCCCATAATTTTCTTAGTTGTTCTAATGGTATCATATCAATACTTGAGACCTACAGAGTTTTTCTTACAAAAAGATGACATACCCCCTCACGTCATGCAGCTTTCACTCTAATTTGGGTGTCAGTAAACATTTTCTATAAGGTCCAGAGAGTAAATATTTTAGCTTTGTAGGTCATTATTACCTGTTGCAACTACTTAATTCTGCTATTCAATTATAGTACAAAATCATCCACAGACAATACGTAAATGAATGGACATGGCTATGTTCCAGTAAAACCTTATGTACAAATACAGGTGTCAGGGAGCAGATGGGCCATAGTTTGCCAACCCTGCCGTAATTGAAGAAATAAGGAAAGAGGGCATATATATGAATTAGTCAGAGCTCTTCAGAGAAGCAGAACCAATAAGAGATAGATAGAGAGGGGGAGACCTTCAAAATGGCAGAGGAGTAAGATGTGGAGATCACCTTCCTCCCCACAAATACATCAGAAATACATCTACATGTGGAACAACTCCTACAGAACACCTACTGAATGCTGGCAGAAGACCTCAGACTTCCCAAAAGGCAAGAAACTCCCCACGTACCTGGGTAGGGCAAAAGAAAAAAGAAAAAACAGAGACAAAAGAATAGGGACGGGACCTGCACCACTGGGAGGGAGCTGTGAAGGAGAAAAAGTTTCCACACACTAGGAAGACCCTTCACTGGAGGAGACGGGGTTGGGGGGAAGCTTCGGCACCACAGAGGAGAGCGCAGCAACAGGGGTGCAGAGGGCAAAGCAGAGAGATTCCCACCCAGAGGATCGGTGCCGACCAGCACTCACCAGCCTGAGAGGCTTGTCTGCTCCCCTGCTGGGGCAGGCGGGGGCTGGGAGCTGACACTTGGGCTTCGGAGGTCAGATCCCAGGGAGAGGACTGGGGTTGGCTACGTGAACACAGCCTGAAGGGGTTAGTGTGCCACTGCTAGCCGGAAGGGAGTCCGGGAAAAAGTCTGGACCTGCCTAAGAGACAAGAGACCGTTGTTTCCAGGTGCGTGAGGAGAGTGGATTCAGAGCACCTCCTAAATGAGCTCCAGAGATGGGTGCGAGCCACGGCTATCAGTCTGGACACCAGAAAGGGCATCAAACACTAAAGCTGCTGCTGCAGCCACCAAGAATCCTGTGTGCAAGCACAGGTCACTATCCACACCGCCCCTCCTGGGAGCATGTGCAGCCCCCCACTGCCAGGGTCCTGTGATCCAAGGACAGCTTTCCCGGAAGAACACATGGCGCACCTCAGGCTGTTGCAACATCGTGCCAAGTTCTGCGGCTGCAACTCGCCCCACATTCCATACCCCGCCCTCCCCCTGGCCTGAGTGAGCCAGACCCCCTAATCAGCTGCTCCTTTAACCCCCTCCTGTGTGAGCAGGAACAGACGCCCTCAGGTGAACTACACTCAGAGGTGGAGCCAAATCCAAAGCTGAACCCCAGGAGCCGTGCGAACAAAGAGAAAGGGAAATCTCTCCCAGCAGCCTCAGGAGCAGCAGATTAAATCTCCACAATCAACTTGATGTACCCTGCATCTGTCGAATACCTGAATAGAAAACAAATCATCCCAAAATTAAGACGGTGGACTTTGGGAGCAACTGTAGGCTTGGGGTTTGCTGTATGCAACTGACTGGTTTCTGGTTTTATGTTTATCTTAGTTTACTATTTAGAGTTTATTATCATTGGTAGATTTGTTTATGGATTTGGTTGCTCTTCCCTTGTTTTTTATATATATAGATTTTTTTTTTCCTTCTCCTTTTGTGAGCACCTATGTGTAAGCTTCTTTGTGTGATTTTTGTCAGTATAGCTTTGCTTTTAGCATTTGTCCCAGGGTTCTGTCTATCCTTTTTTTTTTTTTTAATATAGTTTTAGCACTTGTTATCACTGGTGGATTTGTTTTTTGGTTTGGATGCTCTCTTCTTTCTTTCTTTATTATTTTTAATTTCTTTACTTTTAATAATTTCTATTTTTTATTTTAATAACTTTATTTCTTTTTTTCTTTATTTATTTCTCCCTTTTCTTCTGAGTCATGTGGCTGACAGGGTCCTGGTGCTCCAGCCGGGTGTCAGGCCTCTGCCTCTGATGTGGGAGAGCTGAGTTCAGGATATTGGTCCACCAGAGACCTCCTGGTTCCATGTAATATCAAATGATGAAAGCTTTCCCAGAGATCTCCATCTCAGCACTAAGCCCCAGCTCCACTCAACAACCAGCAAGCTACAGTGCTTGACACCCTATGCCAAACAACTAGCAAGACAGGAAAGCAACCCCACCCATTAACAGAGAGGCTGCCTAAAATCATAGTAAGTTCACAGACACCCCAAAACACACCACTGGGTATCGATCGACCTGCTAACCAGAAAGACAATATCCAGCCTCACCCACCAGAACACAGGGAACAGTCCCCTCCACCAGAGAGCCTACACAACCCACTGAACCAAACTTACCAACTGGAGGCAGACACCAAAAACAACAGGAATTACAAACCTGCGGCCTCTGAAAAGGAGACCCTAAACACAGTAAGTTAAGCAAAATGAGAAGACAGAGAAACACAGAGCAGATGAAGGAGCAAGGTAAAAACCCACCAGACCAAACAAATGAAGAGGAAATAGGCAGAATTTTCCTATTTCAGAGAATTCAGAGTAATGAGAATGAAAAAGATTCAGAGTAATGAAAGTAAAGATGATCCAAAATCTTTGAAATAGAATGGGGAAAATACAAGAAACATTTAACAAGGACCTAGAAGAACTAAAGAGCAAACAAACAATGATGAACAACACAATAAATGAAATTAAAAATTCTCTAAAGAAATCAATAGCAGAATAACTGAGTCAGAAGAACAGTTAACTGACTGGAAGATAAAATATTGGAAAAACTACCACAGAGAAGAATAAAGAAAAAAGAAAAAGAATTGAGGACAGTCTCAGAGACAACTGGGACATTAAATGCACCAACATTCGAATTATATGGGCCCCAGAAGAAGAAGAGAAAAAGAAAGGGACTGAGAAAACATCTGAAGGGATTATAGTTGAAAACTTCCCTAATATGGGAAAGGAAATAGTCAGTCAAGTCCAGGAAGCACAGAAAGTCCCATACAGGATAAATCCAAGGAGAAACACACCAAGACGTATATAAATCAAAATATCAAAAATTAAATACAAAGAAAAAGTATTAAAAGCAGCAAGTGAAAAGCAACAAATAATATACAAGGGAATCCCCATAAGGTTAACGGCTGAACTTAAAGCAGAAACTCTGCAAGCCAGAAGAGAGTGTCAAGACATATTTAAAGTGATGAAAGGGAAAAACCTACAATGAAGATTACTCTACCCAGCAAGGATCTCCTTCAGATTTGATGGAGAAATTAAAAACTTTACAGACGAGCAGAAGTTAAGAGAATTCAGCACCACCAAACCAGCTTTATAACAAATGCTAATGGGACTTTTTTAGGCAGGAAACACAAGAGAAGGAAAAGTGCTGGAGAAACAAACTCAAAACAATTAAGAAAATGCTAATAGGAACGTACATATCGATAGTACCTTAAATGTAAATGGATTAAATGCTCCCTCCAAAAGATATAGACTGGCTAAGTGGATACAAAAACAAGACCTGTATATATGCTGTCAACAAGAGACCCACTTCAGACCTGGGGACACATACAAACTGAAAGTGAGGGGATGGAAAAAGCTATTCCATGCAAAAGGAAATCAAAAGAGAGCTGGGGTAGCAATTCTCATACCAGACAAAATAGACTTTAAAATAAAGACTGTAACAAGAGACAAAGAAGGACACTACATAATGATCAAGAGATCAATCCAAGAAGAAGATATAACAATTGTAAATATTTATGACCCAACATAGGAGCACCTCAAAATATAAGGCAAATGCTAACAGCCATAAAAGAGGAAATCGACAGTAACACATCTTAGTAGGGGACTTTAACACCCCAATTTCACTAATGGACAGATCATCCAAAAGGAGAATTAATAAGGAAACACAAGCTTTAAATGACCCATTAAACAGGATGGACTTAATTGATATTTTAGGACACTCCATCGAAAAACAACACAATACACTTTCTTTTCAATCGCTCATGAAACTTTCTCCAAGATAGATCATATGTTGGGTCACAAATCAAGCCTTGGTAAATTTAAGAAAATTGAAATCGAATCAAGTATCTTTTCTGACCACAACGCTATGGGACTAGATACCAATAACAGGAAAAAATCTGAAAAAAGTACAAACACATGGAGGCTAAGCAATAAACTACTTAATAACCAAGAGATCACTGAACAAATCAAAGAAGAAATAAAAAATACCTAGAGACAAATGACAATGAAAACACAATGACCCAAAATCTATGGGATGCAACAAAAGCAGTTCTAAGAGGGAAGTTTATAGCAATACAATTCTCTCTCAAGAAACGAGAAACATCTCAAATAAACAACCTAACCTTACACCTAAAGCAATTAGAGAAAGAAGAACAAAAAATACCCAAAGTTAACAGAAGGAATGAAATCATAAAGATCAGATCAGAAATAAATGAAAAAGAAATGAAGGAAATGATAGCAAAGATCAATAAAACTGAAAGCGGGTTCTCTGAGAAGATAAAAAAAAATTGATAAACCATTAGCCAGACTCATCAAGATTAAAAGGGAGAAGACTCAAATCAATAGAATTAGAAATGAAAAAGGAGAAGTAACAACTGACAGTGCAGAAATACAAAGGATCATGAGAGATTACTAGAAGCAGCTATACGCCAATAAAATGGACAACCCAGAAGAAATGGACAAATTCTTAGAAAAGCACAACCTTCTGAGACTGAACCAGGAAGAAATAGAAAATATGAACAGACCAATCACAAGCACTGAAGTTGAAAATGTGATTAAAACTCTTCCACAAACAAAAGCCCAGGACCACATGGCTTCACAGGTGAATTCTATCAAACATTTAGAGAAGAGCTAACACCTATCCTTCTCAAACTCTTCCAAAATATAACAGAGGGAGGAACACTCCCAAACTCATTCTACAAGGCCACCATCACCCTGATACCAGAAGACAGAGATGTCACCAAGAAAGAAAACTACAGGTCAATTTTGTCAACAAAATACTAGCAAACAGAATCCAACAGCACATGAAAAGGATCATACACCATGATCAAGTGGGGTTAATCCCAGAAATGCAAGGATTCTTCAATATATACAAATCAATCAATATGATAAAGCATATTAGCAAACTGAAGGAAAAAAAACATATGATAATCTCAATAGATGCAGAAAAAGCTTTTGACAAAATTCAACACCCTTTTATGATAAAAACCCTCCAGAAAGTAGGCAAACAGAGAACCAACCTCAACACAATAAAGGCCATATATGACAAACCCACAGCCAACATCTTTCTCAATGCTGAAAAACTGAAACCATTTCCTCTAAGATCAGGAACAAGACAAGGTTGTCCACTCTCACCACTATTATTCAGCATTGTTTTGGAAGTTTTAGCCACAGCAATCAGAGAGGAAAAAGAAATAAAAGGAATTCAAATCATAAAAGAAGAAGTAAAGCAGTCAATGTTTGCTGATGACATGATGCTCTACATAGAGAATCCTAAAGATGCTATCATAAAACTACTAGAGCTAATCAGTGAGTTTGATAATGTAGCAGGATACAAAATTAATGCACAGAAATCTCTTGCATTCCTATACAGTAATGATGAAAAATCTGAAAGAGAAATTAAGGAAACATTCCCATTTACCATTGCAACAGAAAGAATAAAATACCTAGGAATAAACTTACCTAGGGAGATAAAAGACCTGTATGCAGAAAACTATAAGACACTGATGAAATAAATTAAAGATGATACAAACAGATGGAGAGATATACCATGTTCTTGGCTTGGAAGAATCAACAATGTGAAAATGACTATACTACCCAAAGCAATCTACAGATTCAATGCAATCCCTATCAAACTACCACTGGCATTTTTCACAGAACTAGAGCAAAAAATTCCACAATTTGTGTGGAAACACAAAAGACCTCGAATAGCCACAGCAATCTTGAGAACGAAAAGGAGAGCTGGAAGAATCAGGCTCCATGTCTTCAGACTATACTACAAAGCTACAGTAATCATAACAGTATGGTACAAGCACAGAAACAGAAATATAGATCAATGGAACAGGATAGAAAGCCCAGGGATAAACCCATGCGCATGTAGTCACCTTATCTTTGATAAAGGAGGCAAGAATATACAATGGAGAAAAGACAGCCTCTTCAATAAGTGGTGCTGGGAAAACTGGACAGCTAATTGTGAAAGAATGAAATTAGAACATTCCCTAACACCATACACAAAAGTAAACTCAAAATGGATTAAAGACCTAAATGTAAGGCCAGACACTATAAAATTCTTAGAGGAAAACATAGGCAGAGCACTCTATGGCATAAATCACAGCAAGATCCTTTTTGATCCACCTCCTAGAGAAATGGAAATAAAAACAGAAATAAACAAATGGGGCCTAATGAAACTTAAAAGCTTTTGCATAGCAAAGGAAAGCAGAAACAAGACAACCCTCAGAATGGGAGAAATATTTGCAATTGAAGCAACTGACAAAGGATTAATCTCCAAAATATACAAGCAGCTCATGCAGCTCAATATCAAAAAAACAAAAAACCTAATCCAGAAATGGGCAGAAGACCTAAACAGACATTTCTCCAAAGAAGATATACAGATTGCCAACAAACACATGAAAGAATGCTCAACATCACTAATCATTAGAGAAACGCAAGTCAAAACTACAATGAGATATCACTTCACATCATTCAGAATGGCCATCATCAAAAAATCTACAAGCAATAAATGCTGGAGAGGGTGTAGAGAAAAAAGGTAAAGAAGATGTGGCACATAGATACACAGAATATTACTCAGCCATGTAAAGAAACGAAATTGAGTTATTCTAGTGAGGTGGATGGACCTAGAGTCTGTCATACAGAGTGAAGTTAGTTGAAAGAGAAAAACAAATACAGTATGCTAACACATATATATGGAATCTAAAAAAAAGGTTCTGAAAAACTTAGGGGCAGGACAGGAATAAAGACACAGACGTAGAGAATGGACTTGAGGACATGGGGAGGGGGAAGGGTAAGCTGGGACGAAGTGAGAGAGTAGCATGGACTTATAAATACTACCATATGTAAAATAGATAGCTAGTGGGAAGCAGCCACATAGCACAGGGAGATCAGCTCGGTGCTTTGTGACCACCTAGAGGGGTGGGATAGGGAAGGTGGGAGGGAGATGCAAGAGGGATGAGATATGGGGATATATGTATATGTATAGCTGATTCACTTTTTTATAAAGCAGAAACTAACACACCATTGTAAAGGAATTATACTCCAATAAAGATGCTAAAAAAAAGAGATAGAGAGATAGTTATAAAAATATAGAGAGAGATTTTAAGGAATTGGCTCACATGACTGTGGGGTTTGGTATGTATTAGCTGTCTGGCAGGCTTGAAGTTTAGGTAATAGTTGGTGTCTCAGTCTTCAGTCCAAAATTCAAGCAGCAGGCCAGCGGGCTGGAAACTCCAGTGGTAAGTGATGCTACAGTCTTGAAGCAGAATTCCTTCTACGCTGGGGAAACCTCAGTTATTGCTCTTAAGGTCTTTAATGCATTGGTTGAGGCCCACCCATTATGGAGGATAATCTGCTTTACTTAAAGTCGACTGTTGGTAAATGTTAATCACATCTAAAAAGTACCTTGACATCAATGTCTAGATTATTGTTTGGGCAAATATGTGGGTACCATGGCCTAGCCAAGGTAACATAAAATTAACTATCACACCATATACGGTAAAACAACTGTAGATGGAGAAATCACATAATTGTGTATCAGAAACTGTCTAATAAGTGCTAAATTACTTTATAGAAGAATAATGTGGTTGAAC
This sequence comes from Neophocaena asiaeorientalis asiaeorientalis, assembly GCF_003031525.2. Lineage (NCBI taxonomy): Eukaryota > Metazoa > Chordata > Mammalia > Artiodactyla > Phocoenidae > Neophocaena > Neophocaena asiaeorientalis. The sequence goes on from NW_020173691.1 coordinate 4,294,372, forward strand.
AAGGCAATGAAATACAGTTTTAAAATTTTTAATATTCTAGTTTAATCATAAAAATAATAGCACTTATGATAAAATTTAATATGTATCAAGCGCTATTCTATGCTTCTGTCACATATTGTCCCATTCAGTTCTCACAATAATATGATGTGTAAACCTTGTTGTCCCCACCTTGCAAATCACATTGACACATTGGGGACTTGGGGAATTTCAGGCTTCAGAGTGCTGATACATCTGTCACTGTTACTGATCAAGTGATTGATTTCTGTCATCGATACTCTGGTTTATCAAAAAGGTTTCTTAAAAAGAGGACATGAAGCAAATACAGAAAAGAACTTTCTCAATCATGGGATTTTCTAAGTTATCCCTGCTTATAGGGACAAAAACTGTAGGGTGGAAAGTCACATTTCCTGAGAGCCTACTATCAGCTGAACAATTTGATTATGTTATCTCATTCAGTCCCCAAATAACCCTGAGAGGGATAGAGCTCAAAAACCATATTGTTTCATGGCGGTAGACCTGCTATGTATGAAGGAATGATATTAAATCGACTTCTGTGAAACATAAGCTAAGTGCACTCTGTCCCACCGCCTTGTGTTAAAGTGCAAATAAATCTTCAGGAATTCCAGGGTTATCTTGCAAAAAGGCACCAACCAGCATATGAATTCAGCACCATAGTCCAACCTCAGCTCACATCTATTGGACTCTTTCTCTCTGCCAGGCATGGTGCTAAGCATTCTACATCCTTGATCTCGCTAAATCTTTTCAACAAACCCATGAGGTAAGGGGGGTGTTATTATGCTCACTTTGCACGTGAGGAAACTATGACTTAGAGCAGTTAAGTAACTTTCTCAAGGACACACTTGAACAAGTGGTTGAGTCAGGTGTGAAAAGCACCAAGGTCTGGACTTGGATGCCCTCTGCTATTATAGGACATTGGTCCTTCTGGGGTCACAGTCCTTCCCTGAAATATTTCCCCGAATTCTTATCTGAAGAAATACATCCTCCTCATTCCAAGAGCATATTTGCATTCTGATGCCTCTGCTGTGCTGTGAGGATCACACTTTCCACCAGTGAGAGAGAAGTTGAGGGGTCCAGACGTCTCCACAACACAGAAGGGCCGAGAGGAACGTGTCTGACAGCATTGAGAGCATTTTCCTTTTGACTGTCTTTTAGTTTTTGTTGTGTTCTGTTTTTTGCAAGTTGATGCCTCAGCTTCAGTAAAAGGGGAGGTGAGACAAGTGAAGGGTAAGTAGTAAAAAGAGTTACAGAGAGGGGGGTTGGAGCTGTAAAAACAGTGACCCACCCCACAAGAAGAATTAAGGGATGAAGACTTAAAGATGTGTTTTGAAGATGAAAAGAATGTACTTAATGTGTTTTATTTCATGATAAAGTCAGAAGTATGGGCTCGGCCCCATCTGAGGGAGGGGATGGCGTGGAGTCTCCAGCCCCTTCCCCAGGGGCTCTCCCACCAGGGAAATGGTCGCCGGAACCACAGAGGATACTAGAAAGTCAGGAGGGAAAGCAGTCCTCAAGAGCAGAGCTTCCACGTGTAAAGTTAATTTATTTACCGATTTGTTTTTGTCACAGATACTCTGTCTTCATCTTCACATAAGGAGAAAATTCCCAATGAGAAAACAATATATATTCGGAGAGTCAGGAACAAATTGGAACGGGCACTGATCTCAATAGCAGGCGCTGGCAGGGGCGAAATTATTTTTCCAACACTTTTGCTTCTCCTGGTAAAGTAGTTAGTGTTGTATTTTCAATGCTAGAAGGAAAAAGTGATGAAAAGTTTTTAAACCCAAGAAACAAAAACCCTGATTTGTGTCCAGATTTTCTGCAAAACAGGATCCCAAATGGCCAGTGCTGGTCTTAGTAGGTCTGAAACGAATTGGATGGTGTAGTTTTTAGGTTTGGCTTTTGTGTTTCGCCTCATTTCCTTTAGGATTTTGCTTCTCAGCGTGTATATCAGCCTTACTCTGGGTGTTTCGTAGGGGAAAAAGTCCATTTTATAACATTTTTAGTATCTCTGGTTCCAGACTCACAGCTGGCCAGCCTGCCATGTAGCGGTGTGTGTGTGAGCCACGCCGAAATGTGGTGATGGGTGATCGTGGGACAGGGCAGGGACAGAGGGGTAGAGGGGGAAGGGCCCGGAGCACAGCCATAGTCACAGTGGATACCCAGCCACCACGCTGGCCGGGACACACCACAGAGCATCACACCAAGCTAGGCTCTAAGTTGTTTCCTGGTGCTAGGAAGTAACAGAAGGTTGCTACCAGTTTTCTACGGCTCAAGCCCTAAAAGCCCAGCCATTCCAATCCCGAGGTTAACCACACTTTCTTAAAGAGGAGAATTCTAAAGAAGGATAAAGGGAGAATTTTCTCAGCGAGCGTGTTGCTTGTGCCCTCCCAAGTTCAAAGAGAAAACTCTGTCTCAGTAAAATGACTTCTGGCTTTGCCTGGGGGAATTTCAGGCTTCAATATTAACTTTTCTGGAGTTATAACTTTCATGCATTTCTCTTTTTATTGGGTAGACATTATGATTGGTTTTACAAGCAAAATAAACAGCTTAGGAACAAATGAAAGACTTTTTTATTTCTCTTTTAACTGTAAATTCAAGAGCTTGAAATGAATTTGGCAAATAATCCATACTGCTGAGGAGTGCTGTGGCTGAAAGGCAAGATTTCCAAAAATTCTTGAAAATCCAAGTAATACCGGGAATAAATCCCAGGCTCAACTTGTTGAGCCTTGTGTCTCTCCTAGAACACTTTTTTTTTCTCTCTTTAAGAAAAAAAGAAAGAAAGAAAACGTAGAAATCAATCACAGTACTCCTGTAACTCCTGTCCTGCAGTCTGTTTTCCGTGGAGTGCAGAGCTGTGCTCTGACCAGGGCCAAATGCTCTTAACACAGCCAGAGGGAGCTGGGCAAACATGTGGTTCCCAGTGAGCTGAGCACGGAGCTCCCGCATGTAGGAGCTAAGGCCTCCTAAATGCACGTTAGGGCTACAGGGATCTACACTGACTGTATACATCTCAGATTTATTTGATTCTTTTTTGAAGTCAACCTTAAATTTTTGATCTGAACTTTTTGAATTTGAATGGACTTACTTTTGACCTCTTAAATAATCTTGAATTATTTAAAACTAATCACTGAAATAAGAAAAAAAAAACGAATGAAACATTAACATGTAGATGACACTAGAACGATCTTTCAGCTAAAGACCAATTTCAAATCCCATCTTCTGCATGAAAATCCTTCCTTAATCTGTCCCCGTCAAAGTTATCTGCTTCATCTTTGTGGAATTGTTACATTCGTTGAGTGACAGTACATGTCAGATGTGGCAAAAGTGCCTACCTCTTACACACTTTACTTTTAATTCTCCAAAGGTAGGTCCATGTTACCTGAGGTGAGAGAAACTGAGGCCTAGAGTTTAGTCATCTTTCTCAGGGGTCAACGATGGAGCAGATTTTTGAGTCTAGATATATCAGCTTCTACAATCCATGCTCTCTCTACCATGTTCACTTTCGTAGCTCTCTAGCATGAATTTCTACGTAGTATTCTCCACTAATTAGTCAGCTCATTCAGAGTAAAAAACAAGCTTTATTATTCTCTATGCAGCATTAGAAAAATGCCTCACACCTAGTAAATATTCGATAAATTTGTTGAGATAAGTTTATGACCTTGGATTGTAAACTAGTTGAACAATTCTGCTTTAGCTAAACAGGATGCCATAGGGTTTGGGAGGATTGGTTCTGATACAGGGCACATCATTTGACGGCTGGCATATCAAAATCCAAGTAATAATCAGTAACTCTAGCGGTGGTAATAGTAATCACCACCATCACCTTTCATTAAGTTGTGGTTGTGAATTTTTCCACTAAGCCCTTCATATTCATTTTTACAAATTAACTTTGAAATAACTATGAGGGATTACAGGGAATTATTAGTCCCCATATTGCAGTTGAGGAAAGTAAGGCTTGGAGATATAAAATAACTTGCTTAAAATCACACAGTCTTAAAAAACTAGCCATGCTCTTACCATCCCCATTGGAGGACAGAAATGCGTTCTACTCTATTCAGCACACCTGATCTCCACTAAAACATGGTGCCAACATGATTAAAGCATGTGGCAGCAGCAAGAAGGGCCTTCAATGCAATGAATGTTCAGTAAAGGCTTAGTAAATGCTGGAGCACAGCATGGAGTTTCTTTTCTAATGGCAGGTGTTGAATGAAATCCCCTCCTGAGAGACTATGCCATGCACTGAACCCTTCACACTCCTGAAAGCCCAAGGAATTGGCATGTGGCACACACAGGATTTTTGTTTTTAGCATCTCAGGAATACTTTTATAAATTTAACCATTTGGGGCAAAACACTATCAATACGATTGTTTGAAAGATGTATGTATTTTGTCAAATCATAGGACTTTCCAATTTACTCTCCCAATGCATTGCCTTTTTATATTTTTGGCGGTCACACAGTCATATTACAAGATATTTGATATAAAAAAGACAATACCATGTCATTCACTTATGAAAGCATTACAGTCAACTCTAGTGCAATAAAAGTTTCTGATACATAACTTAGTGATAGAGTATTAGGAAGTAAGGGAATGATATCAGGATACTGTGGAAATTTTGCTGTCCATGTACAATTTGTTCCCAATGTGTTAATATTTCATGCCATATAGTTACAGCAACAGAATGCAAAGCACACCAACCCAGCTGAATGCGTGAAGGAATAGAGCATGATCCCCAAAGCCCAGTCACCACCATTTATTTTCTCCTGGCTCAGTTTGGCTATGCTCTAAGAAGTGCTTATTGTGTGGTTCTCCCTGATTTTTATGCCTTTTAGCCTTGTCTCTATAACCCAGCAGCCTTCTTCTTTACAATCTTTTCCTTAGTATTCCCTCCATCAAGCTCCCTCTTATCTTATTTCTAAAGTTCAATATTTCCCATGACATTTATTTAATATAAATTTATTGTTATACTGTGCTTATATTTTTATTAGTATCATTGTTATTTTTGTTAGTAATCTATTAAAGAAAGTACATAGGTTTTCACTGCCCATCCCTATTTTCTCAAAAAGGGAGCAGTTTCATAAAACATGAGGGTGAGTTCTAAACTGTATGTACCACATTATGGGAGAAATATTTACACATCTAGCAACATCAACAATCTCGGTCATGGCAGAAGCATGAAGAATGCAAAATAATGGTCTTGAGGAAATTAGTGGTACTCATATACTTGACACAGAGGAGAACCACATACACGTTGGCTTTAGACACCATTCTCACAGGGTCATAAATGCACATATGCCGATGATTGAGCCACTTCAGTCTCTGCTCATCTGAAAATTAGTGCTAATTACCCTTACTTCATAGGTAGGTAATTAGGATTCTATGGAATAACACATGTGGGGTATTTATTGAGGGTTAATTCCTTTCTTTTCTAATAACCTGTTGATGCATAAGTAGATAAAATAGGTAATAGAGCTTGGGAAGTAGAAGTGGGACAATTCATCTCTTATACTCAATGACAGCAAGACAGAATGTTCATGGCTACGGAGTGATAGGAACAGAGAAACATGGTGAAAGGGAGACACTAAAATTTTAAAAGTATAAAAATCTAGGGCTATCAGAGCATGCGAAATAGTCCGTTTCTGATGTCATCATCACATATTATTGCAATGGCTCTGAATCACAAAAGCATTCAATGAAGTTCAAAATATTATCTTTCTGAAGATGGGGAAATATGTAATCCACTTAAAGTTTTCAACAAAATATTGATGATTTTTCAGCTTTTATGTATGAAATAGATGGCTAATCAACTGAAACACTAATGAGTTTCATGCATATGGCATGAAGCAAAATTCTTCTTATAAAGCATATCTAGCCAAATAAGATAATATAGTGCAGAAAACTAGAAATATGAAACAGAATATAGTTTTTTTAAATATAACTTTTAAAGTGTTCTCACTCACAATCTTCTATGACTTGATATTTATTTTAATATAAAATTTATTTTTAAATAAAAATTTATTTTTCACATCAAGATGAAGATATAAATCTTAAAAGTATTTTTCATGATATATAATTGTCTATTCAAAATTATTGTAACACACAGTGCAATTCATCATTATTAGTGCTCATAACACTCTATTAAAGGATTATGTTTTACTTATCCTGTGTTCATTTTCCCTTAGAGATTTTATATAATTATATAATGAAGAAAAAGAAGAAAAAACAAAACATAATAAACATAGATTCATTCATTGTTAGTCCCTCATAGTATGAGATTTAATACACATATACATATTTGTGTGTGTGTAATAACTTATGTTACAATCATTTACTGAGTTACTACTTTGTGCCAGGCACTTTGTCAATGGCATACATTCATACATTCAATATAAGCTTTAAAACAGCTCCAGGAGATAGGCAACATTAATCCTATTTTATAAGAGAGAAGAGAAATTGAGCCAGAGAAAGTTTTAAGTAATCGGCTGAAGTTCAAAGCAGCAAAGTTTGAATCTGAATATATCTGTTAATGCTTATAACTCTTAATCACCGCTGTGTATTACCTCTCTGCCATTGAGGGGATGGGAGTTTAATCCTTAGTTGATACACACAGTAGTCTTAATTTGTTTTTTATTTTAAAATAAAAATAAGCAATATTAAGTGGGTTATCAGCAGTAGAAGCCAGGGTAGTAAGAAACAGAAAAAATCAAATTGATGGCCTAAGAGTATAGTAATTTTCTATTCTTATCTCCTTAGAAAAAGAGAAAAGACTATATAATTTTAAATGCTCTTTCTAGGAAATTGGAAATCCAAAAGTTATCTTTAATTTTGCTTTCATTAGAAAATGAAACAAAAATCCAGCTTTCCTTTTGGATTTCTTATTTCAATACATATTACTAGATTATTCCTGTGACACTGTTTGTCATACCTTTGAAATCTAACTGTGGCTCTTAGTTCTTAAGGGTAACTTGGCTTTCATTTTTTGATATCTTACAAAGTATAATACCTACTTAGTAATTAACTTAGTATTTACAAATAGAGAAAAAATGTATTTGGCTCTTGAAAGTTTCTAGGACTCTTGGTAAAAGAATCTCATGAACTAATCTCTTGCTATCTCTTGAAGCACAATTTTAATATTTTTGTAAACAAGAAATCTAGTGAATATTATCTGGAATTCCAATTATGTAATTTCCACTGCCATCACTGCAATGGAATACCTTTTATAATTAAAAGGCATGCAGTCATGCTTGGGCAAAATGGAATAAGAAATTAAATTGTCCCCTAGTGGAGGTATAATAGAGCTTGTTTAGTTGCTCTGGGGGAGGGAAAAATGTTTTGACTGTGTGCATGGAGAAAGAGGAAAGACTCAATAAATAATTTGTTTTTCATCACTCATCTTAATGCTAGAACTGAATCTCATATAAGTCAAGTGCAATTTCATGAAGGTGCATCAAATGACATTTTATCCTTTTCTAGATCTAGAGAAATGGATTTAAGGACAAGGAATGGCTGACTTTAGCAAACGGATTAAAAATAGCACATTACCTAAACGTTGAGTAACTCAAATTTAAAAAGCACACAGGCCTTCACATGTAAAACCAGTGTTTTTGGCTATTGAGAAGAAAGGTTGTGACCTGGCTTCTAGCCTGTCTCCATTCTTGACCTCCTTTCTTTTAGTTCAAAGAGATTAAATCCATTTTCCTGGGCCAGCCATGGATGAGAACACCATGGACACTTTGGCTTTGAGATAGAGAAGGAAGAGATGGAGAAAAGGGCCTATGAGCTCATAGGTCTTTTCCATCCCTGTAGCCTGGGCTGGTGCCATTACATCCCACACAACCCAAATTCCAGCCCCCCCAGCTCTCTTGCTGTTCCCCAAACACACCAAACATTTAACTAAGTGCGCCTTTGCACATACTGTTCTACCTCTAATACCACCACCCCTATTTCTGTTTTGCAAACTCCTACTCATCTGTCAGGAAGTTTCACCCACTCTGAAACCTTCCCCAATTCGTAAGCAGAGCTAATCAGTCTTTCCTATGGGCTCTCATACCACTTTGTTTATTCCCACTCTTACTCCATTTGATTGAAATGTGTCTTTTTTTTTTTTAACAACTCTGCCTCTTACTCTCAGCTTTTCTTGAGGGAAAGGATCTGAGTCCTGCTCCAGTTTTTTTGCCCAGTCCCTTACAGGTAGCTAGTAAACTTGTACGCCCATACTGCAGGTAGATAGATAAATGGTAATGTAGATGTAGATGCAGATGGAGATAAAGACATAAAGACAAAGATACAAATAGAAATAGTGATAGAAATCTAGAGATGATGCTTCAAGTACCTAAAAGAAAAAGCTCAAAAACAGGATGGCACTAGACTTCTTATTTACTCTGAGATCTAAAACTGAGATAAGTGGGGAAAAGGAGTGGCAACTAAAATTGCAATTAGACGACATAAACACTGTGTATATTGGTATGGGTTGGGGGTAGGAAGCTGCATTGTTTCCATGGAAACTGGATGGAAATAGAACCTTCATTACAATAATGTCAACTATACATTCCAGGAGAGAATGGCCTTCAGAAACAATTGAGAAATAAAGGAAAGTAATATACAACCCCCTCTCCCTTTCCATATAAATCCATCTGCTATAGATATCAAAAAATGAATAAATGAAAATCTGGGAGTCCCTTCTGGTATGAAGGTAAAACAGATGATGTACAAGAAGATCAAACTCACTAAATACCTGTTATGCTTGAGAATGCCTTTACAAATGAAAAATTAAGATGTATTCAACACTCAACACCAACATACCAAAGAACATAACCCAGATGAGCTGATCTGCAAAACTGGAGTAAAAATGAGCTAATGCTGTGAGGGGACTGTAGGCAAACTATGGCACAAGATCAATAACAATTGAGAGAAGGAGGGAAAAAGCTGCTCAGCTGCTAACAATAAAGAAGCAACAAATTTGCAAAATGCATTAACTGTTTCAGTAACTGGTAAGATAGTGCAGGAATACTGGCTAGATTGACCATACAGCTGTACTTATTGGGTTATGTTTTTCTTCCTTTTTTCCTTTCTTTCTTTCTTTCCTTGGGAGTCGCTGGATGTAGAAGGGGGAGTGGAGGATGGAAGATTTTTCTCATTCTCCATGCAGCTGACTTACAAACACTATCTCCATCATGATAAAGAGGCGTGTGTAATGTTATTCAGGCTGGCAGTCGAACTGACAACACATTTTATATATTACCTAAAATGTTGAAGAAGAAAATTTGCAATAACCTAATATTCATTCGTAAAAGCATGAAGTTGGCCTCATCAGCTAAGAAATTGAATTTGCGAGCTGTTAAATGTCAGAGATGACCCCTGGGATTTCTGAGGTGGGATGATGTGGTGAAGAGCAGGCTTCAGGTCATGTTTTATACAAGAAGTTTAATTGTTCTGGCTAGGAAGTAGAAGTGACTCATTGAGTTGAAGTGGTCTCTATCTCCCAACACAGATTTCAAATGGGGGAGGATAGTGTAGCAATAATATCTTAAAAGGAATTGGACTAGTTCACTTCAGTCTTTTAACTACTTCCATACAGATTCATTTGTTTTGGACACAAGAGTTGATAGCAGGCCAATGATAGCAAAAAACAGTGTCTTTGTCACCCCTTTTGAACCCATACAAACCTTTTCACTGTGTTTAAACCAGGCTTTTATTTTTGCCAAAGAAAATTGCATGTTATTCAGCCTTTTCTGAGCTTTTATTGGACAACATTAAATGGTTTATAGTTATAAAGAATTGTAAAGGCATCATGACACCAAGTTTGTGGTATGGTATTTTCCAGTCATGTTTCGATTATTCTCTCAGAAACTTTCATCCCACTCAGGTATGAGTATTTTTGATTTGACATCAGAAGATTTTTTTCATGGTAATTTCTTAGCCATACGATTTAGATGCTGAGTTTTTACATCACTTTAAAAGGCTACAACCAGCTGGGGATTTCTAATCACAGCATTTACTAGTTACTTGCCATTCTCTTCAACCGCTCTTCTTTAGCCACTGATACTTATAAATCTGAAGTTTTTTGTTTTTTTTTTTAACATCTTTATTGGAGTATAATTGCTTTACAATGGTGTGTTAGTTTCTACTATATAACACAGTGAATCAGCTATACATATACATATATTCCCATATCTCCTCCTTCTTGCATCTCCCTCCCACCTTCCCTATCCCACCCGCTCTAGGTGGTCACAAAGCACAGAGCTGATCTCCCTGTGCTATGTGGCTGCTTCCCACTAGCTCTCTATTTTACATTTGGTAGTGTATATATGTCAATGCCACTCTCTCACTTTATCCCAGCTTACCCTTCCCCCTCCCATAAATCTGAAGTTTAAATGTAGGGTATCTCCTTATTGTTCAACAAACCTTGTTTCTCTTAAGAAAAATTTACTGCTAGAGGAATGTTATCATAACTTAACAGTAATCACTGTCTCTTCAATCCTCACCCCCAACAGAGTATCAACAATTAGAGTATTCAGAAGGCAAATGGAGACAGGTATTCTCAAGGAAAGGAAATAACCATCTCTAGGAGAACCTGTCTCAACACAAAACAAAACAAAACAAAACTACACAAACAAACTGAAAAAACAAAAAAACTGACCTAGACAACTGGGGTATACTCTGAAGGAAAAACAGAAGTCAACTAGGAAAACAGAGGGTAAGTGTTACACCCACTACAGTGGATACAGAAGTTCTATGGTGAGAGCTAGCTTGTGGGTCAGTTAAGAGAGGTATCATAAAATATAAGATCAGAAAAGTGTACTAGGGTGAAATCCTAAAGGATCTCAGTTTATCAGGATGTTTGGATTTGATTCTACCCATAATGATAAAGTAATCAAGACATGATAGATATATTTAGAATAGTCTGGAAGGTTAGGAGGCCATTTTGATTGCCCAGATCTAAGGCAGAACAATAGAAGTAGCAAGAAAGAAATCAAAATTTCCAGAAATCATGACGACCAAATTAATAGGGTTCGGTAATGGATTAAAATGGGAAGAAATGTGGGAGTTGAAAAAGTGAAATATCTGTTAATCTTTTGCAGTGGAAAAGTAAAATAATAGGTTCTATTTTGGTCAAGATGAACTTATGGCACCATGGTTCACTTATGTGGAGCCCTGCCTAAGGAAGTTGAAGCATCAAATCAGAGATTCTGGAGAGATCAAGCTAAAGGACTGGAATCTGGAGTCAACACTGTGAATGGAATCATGGAAGTCTGGGAAAAGTGGGAGGTCAAAACCCAGAACAGGTAGAAGTTTTTTGTTTGTTTGTTTTTTAATATTGAAATATAATACAGAAAAAAACCCCCACAAAATGAGTTTGCAGTTATAACAAAGGAAAAACTAATACAACTATCACTCAGGTCAGAAAATAATAAAGCATTAATAGCATCTCAGAAGCTCCTGCAGGTCCTCTTCCAACCACTTCCAACCCAGAGGTGCTACCATCCTCACAATTGGTTGATTGCCATAGGTTCCAATTGGTTTTTTAGCACCTACCTCTTAAATATAAATGGATGGCCAAAGATTATTAGATATTTGAGGAGAACATTTGACTTGAAAAACTATGTTTGTGTAGGTATTTATACAGAGGATTTTATTATATACACACAAATACACATATATACAAACACTTTTTATGCAACTATGAAGCAAGAACAGGATGCAATTAAGAAAACATTCAGAGAATTAAAAAGGAGCCCGTGGAAATTAAAAATATATTAGGAGAAATAAAAATTGTAAAAAAGATGAAGAAATTAAAGTAGAACCCTAAGAAAGGAAAACAACAGATGAAAAATACAAAAGGCCGAGAAGAAAATGAGATCAGTTTAGGAAGCCAATATATGACTAATTCAAATTTAAGAAATATTCAAAAAGAGAAGCAGGAATAATTCAAGAATAATTCAAAAAATTTTTCTAAAATTGAAGAATATGAAGTTCTAGATTAAAAAATTCTGTCCAAATGCTCAAAAGATGAAAGAGAAAAATTCATAGTAAGATACACCATTGCAAAATTCACTAACACTGCACACAAAGAGACTTTTTACTGTATCTAGAGAAATATTTTTTAAAAAGTTTTCATGAAGAATTTTAGGTTCAAAATGGGTTCAGTGTTCTCAAAAGCAATAACAGAAATTAGAAATAATGGAGAAACACCTTCAAAAACCTGAGGGAAAATATTTTCCAACTTGAAGTTCCCTACTCCACTAAGTCACCATGTCAAGTAGGAAGTAAGAATAAAGTTTTCAGTATGATGGTTTAAAAAATGGCCCTCCCACATACCTTTTTCCAGGCTATGTGCCATCAATAATAATAATAGCCACCACTTATACAGGTCGATTTTTCCATGCACTTTTCTCAATGCTTTACATATTTCATTTATTTATCACAACCTGTCTATTATGATAGAAAATATGACTATCCCCATTTTACACATGAGGGAATTTGAGACTAGAGAAATTAAGAAGTATGCCCAAGATCAAACACCTATTAAGTGAACATAGCAAGACTCAAGCCCAGGAAATCTATTTCCAGAATGAGGGAGTAATCAGCAAGAGAAAGACACAAGAATCAGGAAACTGGAATTCAGCACAACAGAAAGATGAGGAGAATTCCCATTGACAGAATGAACAGGATAGTGGCTGTGTAACAGTGTGTGATCAAAAAGAACTGAATTGCTAATGAGACTCAGAGGAAACATGAGCGCTACCCAGCAACAAGTATTAGTAATGATTGGCAAGGAACACCAAGAAGGGACTCACGGGGTTTATCGTATCCTTATCTGGGAGTCCCTAAATCTTTGAGACACAAATTCCTGTGCTCCTTTTCCATTTTGGTTTTATAGTAACAAGGAACTTCTGAGCACAGACAAGCTGCCAGGATTCAGGGTCTTCTCCGTTTATAAACCTTGTTTATCACAAAGTCGTATTTTGATTACATGATTACATTAATTTCCATTCCTCAATGCAGCTGTAGCCCATTAATTTATAAATTGCAGGTTTATTTACAATAAAAATACTAGGTATATCCTGTTGAAAGCATTCCTAGATTGATAATCAATATATATGGTGGTTCTTGAAGAACCCTCATATATCTTTTAGCTACATTTATATTTCAGGCATTATTTCAAGGTCTTTCTGACCTGACAAAGGTCAGGCTTGCCTTAGGTGTCCCTAGGAGGGAAATGAAAGTTATAAACTGGCTGTTAACACTTTCCTTCCCAGGCAGCCTAGAGAATAACCAGTACAAATTAGAACAGAAGGACTGAGGGCTCTGAGATGTATGTCTTTTAAGAAAAATAATGCAACTGAAAGATTTCTTGAGTTGTTTGAAGATCTTGAAAGAAGATTTAAATTTCTGGCAGGAAGTGTGGTATTAAATTAGTGAGTAGAACACAAAACAGTAAGCGAGCCAAAACGAGAGGCAATTATTAACTCCAAGAAAAAATAAGATACATTGCTAAGGGTATACAATCAGAGTACACCTCTCATATCAGCTGTAAATAATATTTAGGCACTCAATGTAAACACAAGTATTCATATAATAAAATTTGTCATGTAACTTTTGGGAAAATGATAGTTGAGAAAATATGAGTGTAAATGGGATAAGAGAGTTAATCCCTCATTTTTCAGAGTTGGAGATCCAAAAGATGATATCAAAAACTTTAAAAAATTAAATGGCCATATAAACAAATATGCATATCGTTTGGAAATATAAAGAAAAATATCAAAGGAAACATCTAAAATAGTCAACAGTGGTTGCCTCTGACGAGCAGTAAATATCCAGGATCTGGAGGGACATAGAAAAACACTGTTTTACATTATAAGACCTTTAAAACTATTTTTCTTTTCTTAACCTATATATAAATATAACTTTGATAAAATAAAATTTTGATTTTTTGAGCTAATGCCATAAATTTGCATTTCATAAAATAAATAACAAAATACTGAAAAAGAAAGAATTGAAGAAAGAATATAATCAATATGAAAAAGGAAGAAGAAATTCTTTTTTTTTTTTTTTTTGGAAGGCCAGAAGAAATTATTAAAAAAAAAAAAATTGAGACTTGGACCAAGGAATGGTGGACCATAAGAGACTGAGAAGTGAATAGGAGATGCTAATATTTGGGAATGAAGACCCAGGCACATAGGTATTCAGTTACTATTTATCTTTATAAGAAAGTAAGACACATGGGAGGAGAGACTATCTAAATGGCAGAATATAAGATTAAAAAGGAATTTTTTTAATGATATGGAAGATTATATTGTTTGTGAAAAAAACCCAGAAAAGTTAAAAATCCACAAAAAGGGAATTATTTATCTATCAAGGTAACAAACTAGTGGTTACACAGCATCCAGATAAAAACTATCAATTCATTCATTCAGGCACACGATACCATCGCTGTGTGCAAAGTGGAAGGCTAGGGTGACTGTAAAATACAGATAAGAATGAAAGGCCATCTCTGACCTTTAGATGCTCACAAGCTTAAAATATAGCCTGATAGAGGGATAAAGCAAAGTGTTAAATTCTCCCTCTTTGCATTTAGGAGGCAGTTAATTTATTTTCTTTTTGGGATACTGGAACATAGGATCACAAGGATTTGGGAATACTGCATAAACAGGCCACTACCTGCCAGGTATTTATTTTAATGCTGGAAATGATTTAGTGGACAAAGTAAAAGTTTCTCTCTACACAGGCATCATCAAAGATTAGAAATGTACACAGAATAGTCTAAGTTTTCCTTCTTATGCCTCGTCCTTCACTTCTTTCTGCCCAGTGTTTCTTTTCTCCACACTAAATTATTCCTGGAGAAAAGAAAAATCAGCATAGATGAATAATAGACAGGACCATCATTTCAGGCTGTAGTCAGCCTTTTTGAAGAAGTACTATAGTGTACAAAAAGTATCAGTTCTAGAGTATGTGGGCATACTCAATGTTCGTGTATAAATTCCTGGGTTTAAGTAATATCTTTGTCATGGCTTCAGTTGTCATTTGCTTGCTGATGACTCCCCAAATGTGTCTTTTTAGTCATCAGTTTTCCCCTGGACTCCTGAAAACTCCACCTAGATATAAAAGAAGTTACCTTCTATCTCTGAGGCAGTGGTCCTCACACATCCTCATTACAAGAGCCACTCAAAGGGGAAGAGCCAGGCAGAGTCAGAATCAGAGGAGATGTGATAACAGAAGCAAAGTCAGAGTGATGTGGTTGTTGGCTTCGAAGATGGAGGAAAGGGGCCAAGCACCAAGGTATGTGAGCCGCCTTTAGAAGCTGCAAAAGGCAAAGAGTTGGATTCTCTGCCACAGTCTCCAAGAGGAACAGAGTTCTGCCAACATCTTGACTTTAGCCCAGTGAGACCCATTTCGGACTTCCCAACCAGGGAACTGTAAGGTAATAAAGTTTTGTTGTTTCAAGCCACGAAGTTGGTGGTAATTTGTTATGACATCAAAAAGAAACTAATACACAGGCTGTCTGAGAAGAGCAAAGGCAGGTTGGTGGTTTGTGAAGGGAACAGTGCCAGCAGATGGCACAAGGTAAGGTGGAAGGGCCAGGTTCTGGCAGAAAGTGATACAGCTTATAGGATGCTTTGCGCTTTGCCGGGTTTTTTAACTTAAGCCTGTACTTATTGTCCATCTTCTATTTATAAGGCACATTAAATGTGTTATAGAATAAATGTCTATAATAGCTCAAGAATTGTGCTAGGTGTGGGAAGCAAAAAGAAGTAAGTCTTGGTGCCAGATCTTAAGTAACAAACTGGTCAACCAGTCTAATCATTGGGCACAGAATACCAACAAGGAGCCTGAGGTGCAGGCTGAAAAACTAAATATAATCTACATATTTTGCTCATATTATAGATAATTTTCTAAACACAATTCTTGGTGGAAAGCATCTATCCTATCATTTGTTTTATAAAGCTAAAAACTATAAACTTGAAGAAACAATACATTTTATCCCACCTTGTTCTTTTGTTGTATGTACAAGGTTCTAGAAAATAATGAGAGAGCAGCAACTGTAATTCAAACTTTCCATCTTCTGGGCTATTCACTGTAGTGATGAACAACATAAACTCTGATAACATACTTGAGTTTAGCATCTCAAATCTTTTACTAAATAGCATTGATTCTTAGGGCAAGTTAACCTCTATGGTTCTCAGTTTTCTCATCTGTAAAATAGGAATGATAACAGCACCAATTTCACATTTAAATTGAGAATTGGTGTCTGGCACTAGGATTATAGAAGGAATAATTAATTATAAAAACTTAAAAATATATGCTTCTAGTTTGAAGGCTTAGTAATATCCTATAGTAAGAATTAATTTAATCTTCTGAAACTTTCAACAGACTTTTTTTTTCCTATTTTTCTATGGACTATATGTCTTTTAAAAAAATGTAGAACCAATTTCTTTTGAAAGAGATAATATTGCCAAAAAGGAAGACATCACACTTCAAGGCAATCTTTAAATATATGCAAGTCAGAGATATTTTATTTTTCAAAAACTTATTTCTAAGTTGTGTGTTTAGAAATTGGACACACAGTAACCTTCTAAAATGTTAAAATAGTTTTAATTGTACTTAATCCATTCTATAAGCCTATGTAAGACATAGTTAATGGGGATACATATGCCATAGTAATTGTCCTTTTTAACCAACCACAAAATATATCAATGTTTCTATGAGAAAATTCATCTTGAGCATTAACTTAAATGATCCCTTTAAATTGAACAAATATGTGTGAAGCTCCAACTTTGTCTCAGAAATGGTTTTAGATGATTTGTTTATATTTTTGTAATAACTATGTAAGATGTAAATGGGGTATTATTATCCTAATTTCACATATAAGAAAATGGAAGTTAAGAAAATTTAAGTAACTTTCCCACAGTTACAGATTATAGCAAAGCTAAGATTCAAACCAAAACCCCAATTTTTTTCCCATGATACTTTGTGGTCTCTTTTTCCTGAAAACACACAAATACACACACAGCCCTGGCAGTTGGACAAAGAATTTTTGCTTCAGACCCATTAATTTCTACAGAATCACATATGTTCTTCAAGCTACACCCCTTAATATGAGTACTTGTGTTTTAGTTTTATGGGACCATCTCTCCCAGTAGACCAGGAGCACCTTGAAAGTAAATTCTATGTTTTGTTCATCTTCATAAACTCCATGGCAAACACTGACAGTCACATACAGGTGTTTTATAAAGGTTTCTTGTACTTAACTTTTAGAAGGTTTTTGTTGTTTTCTTGATAAAGTTTTTTAGACTTGATAGACTTTCCCCTCTGTTCCTCTCACCTCTCTACTTTCACTTTTTGAAATCTGGTAGGGAAAGATAAAGGTCTATATTTGTTTTAGAGGAGTCTTTTAGTGAATGAAGAATAAAGGAAGATTGAGTTTAATTTCCAAAATACTTGAGTTGGAAGAAATGGGCCCAAGACCAGAGAGGTTACCTGAGAAACCAGTTCCCAGGCTGAGGGATGAGAAGAATGAGCACATGTGCCAGCTCACTCCATTTCTTTCCATTCTTTTTTTCCACTTCCATCAACATTGTTATTGAAGATCACATCCTAGTGGACCAAGGAAGAATGTGTATGTGTGTGTGTGTGTGTGTGAGAGAGAGAGAGAGAGAGAGAGATCAGAGGCAAGTCCACAGAATGACAGTAAACAAAAGAGAGAGAGAAAAGTCTGAATCGGATCACCTAATAAAGCTTGTGGCGTGAGCTGTTCCCAGAAATCCGTTTTTTGCAGGTACGATAATGATGAACAAAAGATACGATGGGCCAACCTTTGGTTCATTAGTATGAACAGTAATACTAGGTCAGATTAAGAGGGCCCTGTGTGGATTACACCCACACAGCTTAGGTTGGGATGTGGGAGGCATGAAGGAAGATGCTCCCTGGCCGATTTTTATATTCTCACCGTAGTCCCTAAAGATGTTACCTTTGTAAAGAAGTGGAGTAGTAAGCCCTGTGTGGATTACACCCACACAGCTTAGACAGGTTGGGATGTGGGAGGCATGAAGGAAGATGCTCCCTGGCCGATTTTTATATTCTCACCGTAGTCCCTAAAGATGTTACCTTTGTAAAGAAGTGGAGTAGTAGCCAAGATAGTAGCCAAGAGCTTAATGTCAGAGATGAGGACATGTACTGGATGAAGAGGAAAGGCAGGATGGTACACCTGAGCATCCAGAAGGTCAAGAATGAAAGGCAAGGGCAGCAGGCGTGGCTGCCCTGGGTGTGCTACTGCCTTCCGATGCTATGCCCACTTCCCTGGTATAGCCTTAGGTGCCTCTTCTACCAGAATTAAGGTTACTAGGCCCTAATTAACCCAGGTACTCTACAAGCATTAAGCAAATAAATTCATTGTTATAAATTCAACAATGACAAAGCTATTAATTTAACTCTTGGCACTTTTGTTTTTCTAAAAGCCTGGCAGATAGCCATACACATCAACACAATGTGGTATACTTAAGAATAAATACCAAGAGTATCTTTTATTTTAAGGGTAACAGGACTCTAAACATATGCCATTGGAAGCCTAAAGAAGCCCTTTACTAACATATTTCTTATACGTGCACAAAAATTCAAAATAATTGTGGGTGCATAAATGTGAACATTACTACTAGCGTATCTATGGATGTACTTTTGAATGCTGTTATGTCTCACTCTCCTAAGAACTGAACATTTTCTTTATAGAGCTGGGGCAAATGTTCCCTTGGGAAAATATAAGCACAAAAATCATTACAGAATATGGTGAACTTTCTAAAAATGGAATCACTTACTCAAAAGAAATACCAAATAGCAAATTCTAATACTTTGTATTAGAATACAAAGCAATTGTTTTTATAGCTGAAGCAACAAAGTCCATGGGGGCAAATAATAATTTGATGCCAAGCACCCACATAAATAACAAGTCCCTCAACTTCATCTGCCCTCCCTGACTGGGTTTTCCTTTAGGGTAATATGCTGCTTTCTGAGGACTCATGGGTAAAACAGCTGGCTTGATTCAAAATGCATAGCAACTTAAATATCCATTGACAGATGAATGGATAAAGATGTGGTACAAACATACAATGGAATACTACTCAGCCATTAAAAATGAATGAAATAATGCCATTTGCAGCAACATGGATGGACCTAGAGATTGTCATACTGAGTGAAGTAAGTCAGACAGAGAAAGACAAGTATCATATGATATTGCTCATATGTGCAACCTAAAAAAAAAGGCACCAATGAACTTATTTACAAAACAGAAGTAGAGTCACAGATGTAGAAAACAATCTTATGGTTACCAGTGAGGAAAGGGGGGAGGGATAAATTGGGAGATTGGGATTGACATATACACACTACTATATATAAATAGATAATTAATAAGAACCTACTGAATCACACAGGGAATTCTACTCAATACTCTGTCATGACCTATATGGGAAAATCATCTAAAAAAGTGTGGATATATGCATACGTATCGTATAACTGATTCACTTTGCTGTACAGCAGAAATTAACACAACATTGTAAATCAACTATATTCCAATAAAATTAACTAAGAAAAACAAAATGTATAGTTATAACCTAAAGTATAAATGTCCATGAGTCCATACTGATATAAATAAATGCTTGAAAAAATAAATAGGGGACATAGAAAAATCTCCTGTGCAGAAGAGTTCCAAATAATTTATGTAGATACTTGGCCCTCAGGGAGGTGGGGAATAAATCCTTACTCCTTAATTGTGGCCTGTACATAATGACTTCCTCCCAGAGAAGACAGTATGAGAGGAAGGGAAAAATAACTTTACTTGGAGAAATCTGACAAACACTACCTCAGCCAGGTGATCAAATGATATCAACAGTGATAAGTCATGTTGATAGTATATGTTCCTGATATAGTGTGATGAAAATGGAAGTTTCCTCTCTAGTCTTAACTCCAATCTAATCATGAGAAAAATATCAGACAAATCTCAACTGGGAACATTCTGCAAAATACCTGACCAGTGCTCTTCAAAACTGTCAAGTTCATCAAAAACAAGTAAGAGGGTTTCTCTTGTGGCACAGTGGTTGAGAGTCCTCCTGCCGATGCAGGGGACACGGGTTCATGCCCCGGTCCAGGAAGATCCCGCATGCCGCGGAGCGGCTGGGCCTGTGAGCCATGGCCACTGAGCCTGCGCGTCTAGAGCCTGTGCTCCACATAGCCAAGAGGAGCCTAAGGAGACAGGACAACTACAGCTAATGTGGTGTCCCGGATGGGATCCCAAAACGTAAAGAGGACTTTAGGTAACAAATAAGGAAATCTGAATCAAGTATGGACTTTGGTTAATAATAATGGATCACTACTTATTCATTAGTTGTGACAAATGTACCATACCAATGTTAGATGCTAATCATAGTTGAAACTGGGTGTATGGGCTACATGAGAACTCTTGGTACTTTCATAATTTTTCTATAAATCTAAAACTGTTCTAAAATAAAAAGCTTATTTTAAAATATGCAGAGAATTATTAGAGAAAAAGCACAGTAACTGAATATAGAGGATCCTGTGAAATAAAAAGAAATATATATATTGGTCTCTACCCCTGGTCCCTTGCACAGAGCTCCTAAAACCCTTGTAATTTCTTAAGTGATAAGAACACTAGGAGAACATTTTGTCAAATATTTGGTCTTTGACCCCAGTGTCTGACAGAGTTCCTAAATCCTTTGGAATTTTCTGGATGATGGGAGTGTTTTTTGTTCTAATGAGGTGATCCTTGGTAGGCTCCTGGATGGGGGTTGATCACCAGAAAGACCAAGCCATGATTAGAAGCTTGGAACTTTCAACTCTGACACCCAGGGCTGACACACACACACACACACACACACACACACACACACACACACAAACACTAGGGTTTTTAGAGGCAACAAGGAGGTAAGAGAACAAGCTATTCTTTTGAGCAAAGTATAACAAAGATAATGGCAACTGGTCCCTCTCCTTTAATAGTGAACTCCTTATTTACATAAGACTATCTATTTAAAAGGACTTGACTTTTATTACATTTTTGTCAGAGAAATATCAAATGAAGGATCCATTTGGAGAATGTGAAATAAAGTGAGCCATGCAAAATTAAAAACTCAAAGTCAAAACTATAAATAAATATCCCTATAAAATCCTTTATTAGATTCTTAAAATTTATCTCAGACAAGAAAATAATAATTTCTTCTCCAGATTGTTTCTCCCTTCCTTTCCAGGTTTACTGCCATTATGAAATTTCAATTCTTCTCTTCTTATGTGTACGATAATGCAGAAGGTTCCTGATTAATCTGTTTGCATTCTTTTCCTCCAGTTCACTCATGTCCAACAGACAAATTTATACTCCATATCTCTCGAAGGTTGTAGGGAGCTATGCAAAGAGAGAGTTCGCGAAAACCTTCTGATGGCTGAGAACACTTCCCCCACTGAAAACTCTTATTTTTAATTTTCAAAGCACGTTGTCCAAGGGCTGTCAGTGGAGCCAGGTGGAACTGGAGGGTGCACATGGAGTCTGGGGTCTGCTCTCCCAGGGCTGGAATCTGCAGTGCCCTCTGCCACAGGTCCCACCTCCATTGCCTCAGTGCCCGTTGCCTCCGGGACTCCCTTGGTGATGTGGCAAACAGTTAATGGTGAAGCTCCATGGGGAAGAAATTCCCAGAGCTGTCATGCCTTTGAGCTGTGAGGTTTTCCCAGAGCAGAGAGTGTCTCATTCCTGATCTCTGCCCTGAAACTCTTTCAGAGTGTGTTGAAGGACAGTGACTACAGACGCTAGTGACTTCATTCTTGTAGAACGAGATGTGTTTATCAGGAGTTGGGTGACAGCAAGAGAAAACTCTGTGGGCCAAGTGCTCCACTTATTCTTTTAGGACAGAATCTGTGTGGCTGACAGGGTCTTGGTGCTCCAGCCACATGTCAGACCTGTGCCTCTGATGTAAGAGAGCTGAGTTCAGGACATTGGTTGACCAGACACCTCCCAGCCCCATGTACTATCAAATGGCAAAAGCTCTCCCAGAGATCTCCATCCCAACGCTAAGACCAGATCCACTCAACAAACAGCAAGTTGCAGTCCTAGACATCCTATGCCAAACAAATAGCAAGACAGGAACACAACCCTACCCATTAGCAGAGAGGCTGCCTAAAATCATAAGTTCACAGACACCCCAAAACACACCTCCGGACGTGGTCCTGCCCACCAGGAAGACAAGATCCAGCCTCATCCACCAGAACACAGGCACCAGTCCCCTCCACCAGGAAGCATATACAACCCACTAAACCAATCTTACCCACTGGGGGCAGGCACCAAAAACAATGGGAACTACCAACCTGCAGCCTGCGAAAAGGAGATCCCAAACACAGTAAGTTAAGGAAAATGAGAAGACAGAAAAATACACAATGGATGAAAGAACAAGGTAAAAACCCACCAGAACAAACAAATGAAGAGGAAATAGGCAGTCTACCTGAAAAAGAATTCAGAGTAATGATAGTAAAGATGATCAAAAATCTTGGAAATAGAATGGAGAAAATAAAAGAAACGTTTAACAAGGAACTAGAAGAACTAAAGAGCAAACAAACAATGATGAACAACACATAAATGAAATTAAAAATTCTCTAGAAGGAATCAATAACAGAATAACTGAGGCAGAAGAACAGATAAGTGACCTGGAAGATAAAATAGTGGAAAAACTACCACAGAGCAGAAAAAAGAATGAAAAGAATTGAGGACAGTATCAGAGACCTCTGGGACAACATTAAATGCACAAATATTCGAATTATAGGGGTCCCAGAAGAAGAACAGAAAAAGAAAGGGACTGAGAAAATATTTGAAGAGATTATAGTTGAAAGGAAAGGAAATGAAATATTCAATCAAGTCCAAGAAGCACAGAGAGTCCCATACAGGATAAATCCAATGAGACACACGCAAAGACACATATTAATCAAACTATCAAAAGGTAAATGAAAAGAAAAGATATTAAAAGCAGCAAGGGAAAAGCAACAAATAACATACAAGGCAATCCCCATAAGGTTAACAGCTGATCTTTCAGCAGAAACTCTGCAAGCCAGAGGGGAGTGGCAAGACATATTTAAAGTGATGAAAGGGAAAAACGTACAATCAGGATTACTCTACCCAGCAAGGATCTCATTCATATTGAACGGAGAAATTAAAACCTTTACAGACAGCAAAAGTTAAGAGAATTCAGCACCACCAAACCAGCTTTACAACAAATGCCAAAGGAATGTCTCTACCTAGGAAATACAAGAGAAGGAAAAGACCTACAAAAACACACCCAAAACAATTAAGAAAATGATAATAGGAAATACATATTGATAACTACCTTAAATGTAAATGGATTAAATGTCCCAACCAAAAGACATAGACCAGCTGAATGGACAAAAAAACAAGACCCCTATATATGCTGTCAACAAGAGGTCCACTTCAGACCTAGGGACACATACAGACTTAAAGTGAGGGGATGGAAAAAGATATTGCATGCAAATAGAAATAAAAAGAAAGCTAGAGTAGCAATTCTCATATCAGACAAAATAGACTTTAAACTAAAGACTTTTACAAGAGACAAAGAAGGGCACTACATAATGATCTATGGATCAATCCAAGAAGAAGAGAAAACCATTGCAAATATTTATGTACCCAAAGTAGGAGCACCTCAATATATAAGGCAAATACTAACAGCCATAAAAGGGGAAATCAACAGTAACACAATCATAGTAGGGGACTTTAAAACCCCACTTTCACCAATGGACAGATCATCCAAAAGGAAAATTAATAAGGAGACACAAGCTTTAAATTACCTATTAAACACAATGGACTTAATTGATGTTTATAGGA
The DNA here is from genome assembly GCF_003031525.2 of Neophocaena asiaeorientalis asiaeorientalis. Lineage (NCBI taxonomy): Eukaryota > Metazoa > Chordata > Mammalia > Artiodactyla > Phocoenidae > Neophocaena > Neophocaena asiaeorientalis. The sequence goes on from NW_020173691.1 coordinate 4,318,270, forward strand.
CATTCCATCCCAAAACAACACAATACACTTTCTTCTCAAGTGCTCATAGAACATTCTCCAGGATAGATCATATCTTGGGTCACAAATCAAGCTTAGTAAATTTAAGAAAATTGAAATCAAATCAAGTATCTTTTCCAACCACAACGCTATGAGACTAGGTATCAATTACAGGAAAAAATCTGTAAAAAATACAAACACATGGAGGCTAACCAACACACTACTTAATAACCAAGACATCACTGAAGGAACAAAAAGGAAATCAAAAAATGCCTAGAAATAAATGACAATGAAAACATGGCAACCCAAAACCTATGGGATGCAGCAAAAGCAGTTCTAAGAGGGAAGTGTATAGCAATACAGTCCTACCTCAAGAAACAAGCAACATCTCAAATAAACCTTACACCTAAAGCAATTAGAGAAAGAAGAACAAAA